>NC_052947.1:3113022-3275522 GCF_013358895.1 Oreochromis aureus
AGAATAACAGTGGAGCTCCTCGTCACTGAGTTCATGTTTGGAACTTTGATTGCTGTTTTGGGGGGTTAACAGGTGTAAAACAGCCTGTTTCAGTTTATGCGTTGTTTTCATTAAACTGCATGCTCAGAAAACTGTTTTGTCTCACTCCCATTTCTTCTTGTTCCATGTTGAAGCTACTTGGAACCTTGTTGAGATCCAAACATGCAAAAAATCATTTTGTGTCATTTTTCAGGTGGTCTTAAACTTTTGATCGGGACTGTATTAACATCACTCCGGATAAGAATCCTTTTTTCTTTCTCCTCCTCTTCCATTAACATCTGTTTAACTTATTAATATCAATTAGTTGATTCAAGGTGATGCCATAGCAAATAAAACACCGTTAATCTTTCTTAAAGCGTTGATTACAATGTTCTCTTTTTTTGTTCGAGTCTTCTCTTTCATCCAGCTCACTCTTTTACTTGGTTTTCCTCCTCCTTTCTTTCACTGCATTGATCACCTGTTTCCCTACACAGCCACAAACACCCTCGCTTTTTACACATTCACACAGCACGATCATGCACACACACTCAGCCTCAGCATCCACTACAGCCTCACAGCGCACACAGACATACAAGACACACACTCACTCATATCAGTTAATATGCACACACACAGTCAGACTTTTGGAGCATCTCACCACACATTGTTTCTTACATGAGTGATATATTTCTATTTCCCCACCCGTGTAAGCGACATGCGCAGCATGCAACATTAGCCATACACACACAACTATGGGCACACTAAGGTCACAGCTACACACATGTGTTCTCAGCCTGCTATAACTCTAGACAAAGGGGAGTGGCAATTTTAATGCATAAAAATGTTACTTTCACAGTACTCAACATGGTTATAGATCCAGAGGGCAGATTCTTAATCATTAAACTATCTATACTTGATACAAAGCTATGTATTGTAAGTATATATGGTCCAAATGTTGATGATCCCTCATTTTTTCACGGTTTTTTCAGTGCACTCTCTGAACACTTAGATGACACACTTGTTCTTGGAGGCGACCTCAACCTTGGACTAAATGAACAAATGGATAGGCTCAACACAGCAGGAACTCAGCGTAATTGGCAGTCCACAAATATAATCAAACAGTATATGAGTGACTTTGGTCTTTGCGATGCATGGCGCTCCCTCCACCCCAACAGTAAGGAATATTCTTTCTTCTCACATGTTCATCACTCCTACTCTCGTCTGGATTATTTGTTGGTCAGCAGCTCACTGCTGAGGGACATCTCAGACACTGAGATTCACCCTATAGCTGTCAGCGATCATGCTCCTGTATCTTTAACACTAATACATAAGAATAATACTACACCAAGTAAAAACTGGAGATTTAACACATCACTGCTCAAAGATGAAGAGTTTATTAAATATTTTAAAAAAGAGTGGACTCTATATTTAGACTATAATGACATTCCTGGAACATCAGCATCTGTTCTCTGGGAAGCAGCGAAAGCTGTGATGAGAGGTAAAATAATTTCTTTCTCATCACATAAAAAAAAAGAAGAAAACAAAAATATTCAGGAATTTGAAAAAAAAAACATCAAATCCTTAGAAGAAGCCTACGTGTCCCACTAAGATCAGGAAATACTGAACAAAATACGCAAAACAAAACTAGAATTTAATGAAATTATTAATTAAAAAAACTCAATTCTTAGTACAAAGACTTGGCTTGCAAACCTTTGAATACGGTAACAAATCTGGTCGACTAACCAGTTAAAAATAAAGAAAGAAAAAAGAACTATATGTGCTGTTAATGATTTATCTGGGAACACAATATATGACCCTGAAAGAATAAACAACATTTTTAGGGTCTTTATACTCCACAGATAAACCCATCAAAAAATGAAACTGATCAGTTTCTTGATAGCGTCCCCCTTCCGAAACTACCAGACAGGTAAGTAATAGCACTGGATTCACCGCTGACATCAGGTGAACTTCAGGAAGTATGCCCAGTAATGTTTTTAACATTTGTAATGTGTCTTTGCACCATTCAGCCTGAAGGTGGCGCTGCCACCGGCTTTTTTTAACCTTTCTCACTTCACTGCAAACAAAACAGTCGAGTGCAGCCCGAAAAAAGAAAGATACCGCAGCGTCATTGAAACTCGCTCGGACGTTGGAAGGTCACATTTACCCAAAACTTCTTTTCAAATGGGCCCCGTCGCCCAGCATTCACTCCCCCAGCCTTGCCGACGGATCGAAGTGAGTACTCCCGAACATTAAGCACGTCTGGGTCCACACAAGGGTTCCATCAGCACAGTGTGCAGTGACCAGCAGTCCAACAAGGGCGGCTATGCCAGCAGGAGGGTCTCTCGTGGCGGCCACTAACTACTATCAAAGGGGCATCAGCTCTATGTCCAGCAGCAGCTCTTGTGGTGAGGTCATCTCTTACCATCCAGGACTGCAGCCACTGGTGGTCCAGCTTCTTCTTTGATAAGCAGCCAGGGATGACCCCATTGACCGAGGAGGCACAGCACAAGGCGGGGGTCTCGGGTGTGGTGACGAAGAGTCAGATCACCTGTATTTCTCTGGAGATGGAGATGTAGCAGCAGGCAAGTGAAAGCATTGATGCGGGTAGCCCCACCTCCGTGTGATCCTGTGGTCTCTCTTGGTCCACGCCACCATACTTGATGTGGAATCGAACCATCAGCCAATGCTAGGTGACGGGAGGAAGTCGCGTTTACAGCCTTAGTTTCTGTTTTTCCTTTTGTACACGTCGTAGTGTGGCTGCATCTTCTGTTCTTCTAACCTCACTTTTTAAATTAACAACCAAAAATAACATTTAAAAAAGAAAAAAGAAGCTGCCAATAATGACCTCTCTGTTAGTGCTCGGGTCTGCTTTGGGTTTCTTGGGTTACTTGGAGTTTAATCCTTTTTAAATTTTGATTAACATGACAAAAAGTAGAAGAAGTGAAGCACTGTGAGTACTTTCTGGATTTACTGTACAAGTAGAAACTTTCAACTTCTCCCTCAGGAGGTCACTAACTAATAGTTTAGCTTTGTCCTGCTTTGTTTCTCCGTTTAGCCACCACCCAGCCCTTGTCCTCACACGCCAACATGTTCAGCAGATGTCTACGACCCCTGAACTAGCCTGGCTCTGCCAGAAGTCTTTTCTTGTTAAAAGTTCACCAGCGCCAGTGCTGCTCATCAGGGATTGCTTAATCATTACTGTTGCTGGTCTTTTTCTTATTATATGAAGTCCCTTAAAATGGTCTAAATTAAACTGTATGGTAAGGAACTTACAAATGTGCTGGGCTCTCCAGTATCCAGCCAGTTCAACAGATGCATTTTAACTATCTCCTAAATCGCAGAAATCCAACTATACAGACGATGACAAAATTATTACGTTTCCACAAAAATGCTCCTCTTTGGCCAAAGAGCTCTAGTTTTGTCTGATCTGACCAAAGAATGCACTTCCACTATACATAATCTTTCCCCTGGTTGTCCTTAGCAGACTTCAGTCTAGCAGACCATTCCTGCAGAGGGCTCTAGTGGAGCTACAATCACTGACTTAACTAAGTCAGTCACTAGTGTTGTGGGAGTTGTTATGGGGTCTTTACAAACATATTTTACTAGTTTTCTTTGTCTTCCTTCGTCTGCCACTGTACTCAGTACTGTCTGCACTGTGTGCCTGTCTTCAATAATCCTTCAATTCAATTTTCAATTCCATTTTATTTATATAGCGCCAAATCACAACAACAGTCATCTCAAGGTGCTTTATATTGTACAGTAGATCGTACAATAATAGATACAGAGAAAAACCCAGCAATCATATGACCCCCTATGAGCAAGCACTTTGGCAACAGTGGGAAGGAAAAACTCCCTTTTAACAGGAAGAAACCTCCGGCAGAACCAGGCTCAGGGAGGGGCGGGGCCATCTGCTGCGACCGGTTGGGGTGAGAGAAGGAAGACGGGATAAAGTCATGCTGTGTGTGCTCACTCCAGTTCTTCACACTTTAAGTTCAAAGCACCATGGTAACTTTGTACATGCACTTCCTGATCTGTGAGCATCAACAATTGTCATTTTGCCTTATTCTGATTATGATTATGTTATTATATGTTATTATATGTGGAAACAGAAATAATTAATGCTTTATGAGGAAAACAGTTATGTGTAGAAATGCTATATTTAAGATTTAGACCAGGGGTCGGCAACACGCGGCTCCGGAGCCGCATGCGGCTCTTTAGTCCTTATAGTGCGGCTCCGCCTGGTTTGGGCAAATAATAGAAGTATTTAGCTGAAGTCTATTTTATTTATGTTAGTTCTTTTTAACTCGTAGTTCTAAATTGGAAGATTATTGTGATATTGAAATATAAAAATAAAATTATATTCTATTATTTTTCATCGCTCAAAATAAGAGTCACACTCATGAAGCCGGTATACCCACTTGAAACGCCGTGCATTTATCGAGACTTTCAACCCCAGGTAGGCCAATTATGGATCTTCGGATCCACATTATGTCAGCAGCTGTTCTCCACCGTGAACTATGTTAAAGACAAACACCGCTCACGCCTGACAGATGACAGCTTACAGTCCTGCATAAACTGACTTCGTATATCCCCGATTTGCGGACTCTGTGCGCAGAGGTTCAGGAGCAGAAGTCCCATTGTAAACAAATCACGGCAGACCCGACGATGTTTCCATGAGCATGCTTTTGAGAATCTCTTTATTGAGCACTTTTCACACACGGTTGCTGTACGCATACAGCCGGCTGTAGCTTTTCAGCTCACAGCCCGACATACACCACCAACAACACAGCACAGATAGCACAGACGTAAAGGCAGCGAGGTGTGATTGCGGGTGTCGCTCAGGTGCGTCCGCCTCCCCTGCAGCGGTGCTGCAGACCACGCCCTGCCGCACGCATTAACCAGGTAAAATACATATTTAGGCAGAATTTTGCAAATATCTATTTTTCATTTTTCAGCAGCATAGTGCTTTTTTCAAATTATTTTTTAAAAGTCAGGTCAAGGCTCCAACAGCCCAAAGGCGATATAAGGGTGGCGGCTGATAACAGTTTTTGTTTGCTACATGGATCATTTTAGTTCAGCTGGGTGTCTTTGCTTTGGTTATATTTCTTTAAGAGTTCAAAATGTGTTAATTACATAAACACAATTTAATTTTCTCTGTAGCACTTCATGGATTTCATAAGCAGCACACCTTAGTTGTTCACACAAAGCATAAAGATAAAAAACAATATATACAGTGTTATCTTCATTTTAGATGTCAAAAAGTATTTGCGGCTCCCAGTGTTTTCTTTTGCGTGGAAACCGGGTCCAAATGGCTCTTTGGGTGTAAAAGGTTGCAGACCCCTGGTTTAGACTAATACTTTTGTCCTACTGTTGAACACAGCAAAATTATATTTAGTCACATTTTACTTCTAGATGCATCTGTATGAAGCTTTAGCACTGTGTGTGTGTGTGTGTGTGTGTGTGTGTGTGTGTGTGTGTGTGTGTGAGTGTGTGAGTGTGTGTGTATCTGTCAGTGCATAATCACCTACCAATGACCCTGGCCTGGAGTCTGACCTTTAGACTGTTGTCTTTTCTCCCTTTGGTTACCATGGTGATCTCCTCCTGTTGCACCCCCTCCTGGTGAGTTCTGTACTCACATGTTACCTTTACACCTCCTAAAGAGAACGAGGGAGCGAGGTAGGAGACAAGTTATTCATACGCAGTTTATACCACGCTGAGTCCAATGAACTTCATAAACATCATTAATGCAGTTGAAGGAATATTTTAGCCCCAGATGTACCAACCCTGTGCTGCAGCATATCTATGGCTAATGTATCAAAGACTGCATTTAAATCAAGCAGCAAAGACCAGAACATTCAGCACTTCCTAAAATATCACTCCTAACTCTAACAAGCACAGACTCAGTAACTGTGATGCCGTCTTAACCCTGAGTGAAATTTTTCAAAGACGATGTTCTAATGTAATGCTTAAACAAATTGCAGACAGTCTTCTTCAAATGTTTTGCTATAAAAGGAAACTTTGAGATTGGTATTCGGCTCGACGGCCGTCTGGTTTTTTAGGTGTGGTTGCACAAAAGCTGTCCTGAAGTATTCTGGGACACAGCCAGAGGACAGACAGTTGGTAAGTGTAGAAACCAACAGTGACATCCAAAGCTTGAAGAACATTTTAGCTGCACCACAGATCTTTAAAGCTCGTCCTCAGAGACTCAGTCTGTTCGCTGAAAGCCATCAGTGCTTTCATTTCTTGTTATTGTACCTGAACACTCTTCTCCTTACCCTCCCTCTTGTCTTTTATGATTGAAAATGCCTTTATTCATCCAGGTTAGCCATTTTGGACACTGTGGACCAGCATGCCTATTACACACTGTGTGACAGTGGGTTAAACATCTACACTCCAATGAACTCATAGGAGAAACTTGCTGTTGGTATCTTCCCCTCTAATTACAGCCCAGTTCTTGCTTATCCAGCTGTTCCTGGACAGGGAAATTCAGGAATGTGGTTGATTTTTTTTGTGGCTGTTCCTTTGAAGACTAGATCAATGCAGCTGCAATGAAGAAGAGGTGACTGGTTTGTTTGATTTAGCTCCTTTAGTGCTAAACCAAGCCTGGGAGGTGTTGAGCTGCTGCAGAGAGGAATCCAAGATAAGATAATTCTTTATTGTCATTGCACAGTCATACATAGTACAGTAGTACAATGAAATTGGAAAAACTGTCCTACGTCGGTACTACATATAACACAACACGACACGATATGACACATCACAACGCAACACAAACAACACAACACAGTATATTAACTTAGAAATAAAAAAGAAGAATAAGTGTTATGTGTATTGCACACTGTTATTATTGCACATTAATTATTATTGCACCTTGTTATAAATATAAATATTACTATTGTTATTGTTTTAAACATTGTTACCTCCCCTAAAAAAGTCCAGGCAGGTAGCCAATCAGGTCAGCTATTTGCATTGATTAGGGCTATTGCCCTGTTGTAAAAGCTGTCCTTGAGTCTGTTTGTTCGGGACCTCAGCAGCCTGAACCTCCTGCCTGCCAGACGGCAGCAGCTTAAACACCCGGTGTCCTGGGTGTGTACAGTCTCGAGGATGCTGCGTGCCCTCTTGAGACAGCGAGTGCTGTACAGGTCCTTCAGGGAGGGAAGAGGATGTCCAATGATTTTTTGGGCCATATTGATGACCCTCTGGAGTGCCTTTCTGTGTGCTGTGGTGCAGCTGGAGAACCATACACCGATGCAATATGTCAGCACACTTTCAATGGAGCAGCGGTAGAAGACGGTCAGCAGCTCCTTCTTCAGGTCCATTTTTCTGAGGATTCTCAGAAAGTGGAGACGCTGTTGGGCCTTCTTTAAGACCGCAGAGGTGTTAGAGCTCCATTGGAGGTCTGTGTCTATGTGCACACCCAGAAACTTGAAACTGGAGACCCTTTCCACGCACTCCCGTTGATGCTGACAGGCTGCAGCTCGGACTTCCTCCTTCTGAAGTCAACTACCAGTTCTTTTGTCTTGGTGGTATTGAGGTCCAGGTTGTTATCTACACACCAATCTGACAGCCTCTGAACTTCAGCTCTGCACGCCGCCTCATCTCCCCTGAGATGAGCCCCACCACGGTGGTATCATCTGCAAACTTGATGACTGCGTTGTCTGGGTGGGTACTAACACAGTCATGTGTGTACAGAGTGTACAGTAGGGGACTCAGTACACAGCCTTGTGGAGAGCCGGTGTTGAGGCTGAGGGCTGAGGAAAGATGAGGCCCCACTCTAACTCTCTGTACACGGTCTGACAGGAAGTCTCTGATCCAGCGGCAGGTGGTAGAAGGAAGTCCGATTTCCAGCAGTTTAACTATTAGTCTGTCCGGGAGTATCGTATTGAAAGCAGAGCTAAAGTCAACAAAGAGCAGCCTGGCGAACGGCCCTGCACTTCCAGGTGAGATATGGTGGTGTGGGGCGTTGTAGCAATGGCATCTTCAGTTGATCTGTTAGCTCTGTATGCGAACTGGAGTGGGTCGAGTGTGGGTGGCAGGCAGGACATGATGTGACGTCGGACCAGTTTCTCAAAGCACTTCATTATAACAGGTGTTAGAGCAGCTGGTCGGTAGTCATTGAGGCTGCTAATGTTAGTACGCTTTGGCAGTGGGACAATTGTGGCTGACTTTAGGCACGGCGGGATGCAGGACTGGGACAGTGAAGTGTTGAAGATCTTAGTGAAGACCCCAGCCAGCTGGTCTGCACACTCTTTTAGGACCTTTGTGGTTACCCCATCTGGTCCGGCGGCCTTCCTGGGGTTCACTGCCCTCAGTGTGCACCTCACCTCATATTCCTGCACTATGAGGCTTGGGCTGCTGCTGCTGTCCGATGTTTTTGCTGCTGCTGCCTCTGGTCCCTTCACCTCAAAGCGTGCGAAGAAGTGGTTCAGCTCCTCCGAAGCTCCGCATTGCCCTCAGTCAACGTGGTATTGCAAGGTTTGTAGTTGGTTAGTGCTGAACTCCCTGCCATACCTGTCGTGAGTTGTTGGTGCTGAAGTGGTCTTCGATCCTTCTCTTGTACGCTGCCTTGGCTTCTCTGTTGCCTCTTTTCAACTCAGATCTGGCTGCACTGTAATGCATACCATCACCGGATCTAAAAGCGGCGTCACGTTGCTTCAGCAGGACCTGGACCTCTTTAGTCATCCAGGGTTTCTGGTTGGAATACACCCGGAGACGTTTGTCCACAGTGACACTGTTGACACAGAAGTTAATATATGAGAGCACTGATGTTGTGTGCTCTTCGAGGTCCTGATGTTCAAACACGCTCCAGTCCGTGTTTTCAAAACAGTCCTGCAGCTGATGTGATGCACCTTCTGGCCAGGTTTTCACAGTTTTTGTGACTAGTCCCAAATCCAGCTGTTTCTGCTGAGACATTGGCAACAGCAGTCAGCTGACTCTTAATCTCAAACCTGTTACTGCAGTGCTGCGATGCTTGGGTCAGGCAGAGACATCTGTCGCAGCTGTACGGAGAGCTGAGCTTTGGCATATTTTTGTGAAAAATACAGACGCCTACTGACACTGGCGAGACTCCACGTAGGCTTCCAGGATCGCTTTTAACCCAAGATGGCTTATGCTCAATTTATTCACACGGGCTAATCAGTGTAATGTAATATGATCATTCAGTTATTCAGGGTTTTAATTTAGGTTCGTACTTTCAAAAATAGTGAGGTGTTACCAATATTCTCAGCACAGAGACGCAGAGTCAGCCACAGACAGCTGCCTGACACTAACGCCATCTTTTGGTTTCCTTTTTAGGTTTTTACTTCCTGGTGTTGAGAAATGTGACCATGCATATACATTTTCCTTAGGGTGTCTTTTGTCCCGTCTTCCTTCTCTCACCCCAATCAGTCACAGCAGATGGCCCCGCCCCTCCCTGAGCCTGGTTCTGCTGAAGGTTTCTTCCTGTTAAAAGGGAGTTTTTCCTTCCTGCTGTCACCAAAGTGCTCGCTCAAAGGGGGTCATATGATTATTGGGGTTTCCTCTGTATTATTGTGGGGTCTTTACCTTATAATATAAAGCGCCTTGAGGCGACTGTCGTGATTTGGTGATATATACATTTGAATTTCAAAATACATTTCTTGGTTACAGACAGCTCGTGTGAAAGATTCCACAGAAAGAGGAAACATTAGTCCCAAAAAGTAATAACAAAAGTGAGGATGCTGCTGGACAGAGTCTAAGGACTAGCATGACCTGGATAACTGACAACCTACAAACTTACTGCTGGGCAGAGAACCTATCCCACCGTGGTCACCTGCTCTGTGCAGCTTGAACCACCTTCTGTGACCAAAAAAAAAAAAAAAAACTAGACCTGTGACTTCTTTAAAGTTATGATAAAGTATTTGTAATAGCCCAACAGTCTGCTCCACAACACCGCAGGTTAGAAATATGTGAAAGCGTGTCCTGAAGTTTTCCTGTACACCTATACTTACCCTCCAGTGTGGAGTTAATACGCTGGACCCGCAGGCTGGGCGACCTCCGAGATGGAGAAGAGGAGGGAAGACATGAGAGCTCTTTGCCCAGTGTGGGGACATCTGGGACAGTGAAGACAATCTCATAACAGTGGTGGCTCTTCAGGAAACCAGCCTTGACAGAGGAGCCACGTGTTAGAGGCAAAGAGTAGAAAACATTGGATCAAATAGCACAGAAGGATGTGGGCTAACACAGACCGTGGTGTCACATTTTCATGGCTCAGTTTAATGTTGTTTTGTTGTTTTTGTTGTTCCACCTTTCCTCAGTAAATGTATCCCGACGAAACATCCATGAACACGTGGAAATCAATCAAATCGTAAACCAGGAGACTTTCTCTACTCATTCATGAAAACACCTTGTGGTCATTTTATCAACACTTCACCTGAAAAATCGCTTACAATGATGAAATCATGACGAACAACTGTGTTCATTTCACGGTGTACAGACACACCTTCACCAAGTAGCTGCCATCCTTCTCTGAGACCGCAATGAGCGTAGCCACGTTTGACTGGCCATCTCTCCGTGTTGGAGAGCCAGGGGGCTCGTCATCGTCAGGGAAACGCACCCCACCTGCTTTGGACGTAGAGCCTGGGGACAGACAGGTAACATCAAACCATGGCAGCAATAGAAATGAACACAACTGCTGTCAATGTGTTTGCTGAGATGGAGAAAAGCAAACAGATACAATCTGAGAACACAACACCTACTGTAATCCAGATTCTTACTCTGGATGGCATTACCTTGGCCTCCAGTAATGCTGTGAGGAACCTTGGAGTCATTTTTGACCAGGACATGTCCTTCAATGCACATATTAAACAAATATGTAAGACTGCTTTCTTCCATTTGCGCAACATCTCTAAAATTAGAAATATCCTGTCTCAGAGTGATGCTGAAAAACTAGTTCATGCATTTATTACTTCCAGGCTGGACTACTGTAATTCATTATTATCAGGATGTCCTAAAAACTCGCTGAAAAGCCTTCAGCTGATCCAAAATGCTGCAGCAAGAGTCCTGACAGGGACTAGAAAGAGAGAACAGATTTCTCCTGTTTTGGCTTCCCTTCATTGGCTTCCTGTTAAATCCAGAATTGAATTCAAAATCCTGCTCCTCACATACAAGGTCTTAAATAATCAGGCCCCATCTTATCTTAATGACCTTGTAGTACCATATCACCCTATTAGAGCACTTCGCTCTTGCACTGCAGGCCTACTTGTTGTTCCTAGAGTATTTAAAAGTAGAATGGGAGGCAGAGCCTTCAGTTTTCAGGCCCCTCTTCTGTGGAACCAGCTTCCAGTTTGGATTCGGGAGACAGACACTATCTCTACTTTCAAGATTAGGCTTCAAACTTTCCTTTTTGCTAAAGCATATAGTTAGGGCTGGACCAGGTGACCCTGAATCCTCCCTTAGTTATGCTGCAATAGACGAGGCTGCCGGGATTCCCATGATGCATTGAGTTTTTCCTTTCCAGTCACCTTTCTCACTCACTATGTGTTAACAGACCTCTCTGCATCGAATCATATCTGTTATTAATCTCTGTCTCTCTTCCACAGCATGACTTTATCCCGTCTTCCTTCTCTCACCCCAACCGGTCACAGCAGATGGCCCCGCCCCTCCCTGAGCCTGGTTCTGCCGGAGGTTTCTTCCTGTTAAAAGGGAGTTTTTCCTTCCCACTGTCGCCAAAGTGCTTGCTCATAGGGGGTCATATGATTGGTGGGTTTTTCTCTGTACCTATGAAGCACCTTGAGGCGACTTTTGTTGTGATTTGGCACTATATAAATAAAATTGAATTGAATTAATGTCACATTATTAGGTACACATGTTCCGCTGCTCATCACAGCAATCCAAACATCTAATCAGCCTTTGACATCAGCAGGAACTTAAAGCATTTAGACAAGACGGCCTGCTGGAGCTCAAACTGAGCATCAGAGTAAGGACGAAAGATGAACGTGGCATGGTTGATGATGTCAGGTGGGCTGCTGTCAGTATTTCAGACATTGTCAATGGGCTGGGATTATCCTGCATAATCATCTCTACAATCACCAAAGTTAGACAAGAGGAGACTGACTCCAACAGCCTCGACAGTCCCCAGATTTCAGTCCAGCACAGCATCCTTGGGATGTGCATGAAAGGGAAATTTGGATGAGCAGGAATTTGGTTGAAAGCATAAGTGCAATGCTGGTCAGTATTCAGGAAAGTGAGCGATCTAGAGCTGTGGCTGACAAAAGTACAAACTGCTCAAGTGAGAAGTGCATCAACACAGTAACAAATGGAAATCTTTAGTAATGAAGCATGTGTAGAAACAGCAGAGGTGTGTGTGAAGACAGTGAGATTGTTTGATGTGGGTGAGGAAGTGTGTTACTGATTTGAGAACCAATTAAAAGTCATGAGATTGACTTTTGTGCTGTGAGCCAGTTGAGCCAAAACAACCTAAAGAATTGTAGTAAAACATTTCAGTTCCATTTTATATAGTGGCGACTCACAGCAACAGCTGCTTCAAAGAAACATCTGGATGGATTATCTGCTGGACCAGTGATTCCTACAGCACAGCACCAACTGTAACTCATCAGCTGCAGAACGACGCAGCACAGACACGATGTGATATTCCCATGTCTGTCCCAGTTAGACATTACAGCTTTCTCTTTAACTACAGTTTGTGAATCAATATGAAAAATATTTCCAAACTGTTTGTAGCGCCATAGCACACGGACCGATGTGGTACTTTTCTACTCTGCTTAAGCACTCAGAGAACAGCTGGTAGCAGCTGTGGCTCAGCAGACCATCGACGAATCAGAAGGTTAGATTCTGCTGCTCTTAAATTGCAAAGAAGAGCAGAAGGTTGATGAGAATCTGTGACCAAAGCAACACAACCGACAGACTGACCAAAGGACCCCATCATTTTGATTCACTGATGCTAAAACTTGTAAACTACATGACATAATGCAGTCAGAACATTTTGATGAGCTGGATTGTTTTTAATGCTCATTTTCAGTGCAGACACATATTTTTAGAAACATACAGGAAAAAACAACAAACACAAACAGAGCCGTTAAAAGCACAGTGAGAAAATATAATGTGCTTTCTGCATTTGTCAGGCCCTCTGCTCATTAAAATCACCTGTACTGGGAACTACTTGCCACTTTATCACTAAACGGGATACAGCGCCCCCTGGTGGTTTCAAATAAAGGCCAGTCAAAAGTAGCATTCATAAACACACAAGCAGCATCACACTCACCTTTTCTTCCTGTTGCCATGGTGATGTGGTTAGGATTTAGGTAGAGTTAGACAAAACCTGAGTAATGTCATCACTGACCTGAGTATGAGAGCACAGGGAGACAGAGAGAGCACGGTGTCACTGCTGGCTTGATAGTAACAGCTCTGTGGTTGAGGTGGAACAATACAGACCGATACCACACGGTCTCTTCCTCCATGTCCTGTTTTTACTGTAGTCCATTATATCCCACATATAGACCTGGATATGAATACCAGTCAAATATAATCTGTCATTGATTTGTATTTTTTCATCAGTCCAAGACCACAAATTGATTATCTGAATAGAGTACAACTGCCACTCTGATTTTTAAAGCTCAGTCACTGCAAACTGACCAGGACCGCGTCTCTAGCTCTTCTTCATGACCTGCAGCTGGTCTGATCTGGAGAACTAAGAAAAAACAGGAGCCGAAGTTCATTTAGATCCATTTCTAACTTCAGCTCACAGCAACAGCCTTGTAAAGGAAAAGTATGTGCAGAGATAAAACTGCAGCAATCAGATCATGGTGACAGAAAAGAGCCACAGGACGAGCCCTGGAGCCATGGGCTGGGCACAGAGAGCAGAGAGGGGAACAAGAACAAGAGCGCACAAAAGTTTGCGGTTGCTTTCAGCTCTTTTCAGTAGTTTTTCTACGGAGTCAGATAAACACACAACACGGAGACATGCACAGCACATGACACTGTGTGCTGTTCTGCCCCTCAGACGGGTGAGCTGTCAGGTAATTACATGTTATAGAGCAACCATCCTCATAAACTGTTCACTGCATCGCAGATTATGGGTTGTCTTATTTCACTGCTAGTGAAAAAATATATGTTCCATGTATTTATTGATATTTCACTGTCATATTGGCTTTTTTATTATGGCAATTTTTTGTTTTTTAATGCACATGATGGTAACAATGAAAACTCTTTGCTGCCACAAGTTTTCACTGTTGTGTGGTCTGATTATCTTTTACCAGCACTGATATCTCCTCTCTTCTACTATGTAAAGCTTCCCTACTTAAATTACAATAAATAAGAAATATTATTTTAAAAAAATGAGTAAAATTCAAGAAATTCAACTGAAATGAGTTTTGCCACATTGAATACTTGATATTGTAGCCTGTCCTTTAAATTATCAGAGGCTTTCTTCTAATTACAAGATTATCAGTAACAATTACAACATAATAATCCAGTGATTATTTGTCTTACAATACAATTAAATGGATTTTTGCTGCAGTGCTTCATAAATGAAGCTGGATCCCGTACACGCGCTACACACACACAGAAAGCAAAAAGGTGAAAATCGTCTGTGCTGTTTTTATCACAGCGTGTCCTGAAGTCACAAAGCTTTTGGATTCACTTTAATATACGAGAGCTGAAACATCTCAGTGTCACCGGAGCTTAAAGAGGACAACACCCATCCTGCTCAGCTGTACGGAGGGAAGCAGGCACCTGAGGGCTTTGTAACACCGGATAATAATGTGCTACATAACCATTCGGGATGCATAATAATAAAAGCACAGTGCTACTTACAGGAACTGTGTCGACCGGTCAAACACAGATCCACACCCATCCAGTCTGCATCCTGCACCACCTGCTGTTACAGCTAAACACACGCAGTCACATAGGAAGTACGTACCGCTTAGCTCAGATCATACGAGCTGCGCGCTTCCCGCTCCGGCGTGCGTCTTTGGGAAGCTGGCAGGATGCTGCTGTGCTCTACATGCACACTCACGTGTCCCCCGCGCGCGGCCTTCTCAGCGGACACCCGCGTGGAGTGTAGCAGACAGCCACACAGTGGGCACAGATGGTCACCGTTACATAACAAGGCGCGTCAGATGGGTCCAAATGACCAGTTTCCACCGCGGCGTTAAGGCCTCACATATGTAAGACTCAAAGCAGAGTGTTCCTGGTAAAATGTCTGTTTCTACTATTTCTATTTGTTATTTCAGGATTTTACTTAGAAATGTTAACTGCACAGGATTGTACTGTGCTGTACTTGTCCTAAATCTTGCCACTTACATATGATCAAACCTCCAACCTTGCCATTAGTAGATGACCTGCCCTGATCTCCTGAGACACAGCCATCCCATTTATGTAGAATGTATGATTATGTGAGTACTTAGAGGTACTCTGCACAACCTGAAGATGTGCCAAGTGAGTCAAAAGTCACCCAAGGTAGGCACAAATCTGTCAGTGGCACAAACACAAACAATGACTTCTTTTTTCACTTCATTAACCCTAGAACACTATCGCTATAAATAGGAACACAATCACTAATGCCGGGTGATTTTTACCTGATATAATATGACCAAGAAAAATTTCTTGTCATCAAAATATATCAAAATATGACAACACATGACAAATTAGAGTGGTCTTCTTTTATTTTCAACTGTGCCACGTCTAACAAGATGGAAAAATAGTGTCATGGGTGGACCCTAAAATAGTGCTCCAAAATTACAGAAAAATTAGGAATTCAAGAACAAAAAAATAATGACACTGGAAAGCTGGTCTTTGGTCCACCCATTGCTGGGACATTTGAGACTTCCCTGGTGAAGGCACAGTCTCCTTCACACGCTAACAGCGACAGGAGAAATCATGTAAATGTATTTGCTCGGGTGAAAATCCCCCACTGAAAACGTCCAGATGAACAGAACCAAGAATCAACCTTTTGGGATTTCCTTACCTGGATGATTGAGAGTGCATCAAGACATTCCAGAACAGAGTTAGCTGGCTCCGGTTGCTTAGAGCAGTCTTTCTCTGGTTGCTCAGGTTGTGGTGTGGACAGAGTCTCTAGGGCAACTCCTACAGATTCAAACTGCTCCAGCTCAGTTTGTGAGGCGGCGATGGAACCATCTCAGGGATTCCCTGCCGAAAAGTAAAGTCTCTTTACTTTGACCAACATTGAAACTCAAAACTAATTTTCACTATATGGTGGCTGAGACGTCTGAGATGGCTTGCACAAACAGTGGGAGAGTGCAAAGTAATAACTTATCTTTACTCTCAGTGGAGGTAAGTTCAGAGCACCTGGCAGTCCAACAGGCCGCTGCTGTGAACCATGCTTCCTTTCCATTACAGGCTGGAAGACAGTATTGTACTGGCTGCTGCAGCATCGGCAGTGATCCACATGAGCTCAGTTGCAGAGCTTAAGAAATGCGTTTTTCAACAAGGCTGCCGATGCTAAACAGTCTTAAAAAAGACAAGAACCAGGAACTATAAAGGAAAACACATTTAATCTATGATTTACTTTAGAATTAACTGAAAGTAAAAACTAAGAATATGTGTCTCATGGGCTGTCAGAATGGGGTCATTAGGCCCAGGTACGACAGCACTGTGCAAAACACACCTTAACATGAAAACACAGGGAGAGCAGACGGACATGGGGACATGACCAGGGAGACAGATGACAAAGCACAGAGACGAGACTGGACACAAAAGAGAACTAATGTAATAAAACAAGAACTAGAGCTAGAAAAGAAACATTTAATCTTTGATTTACTATCAAATTAACTGAAAATAAAAACTAAACATGTATTTCTCATAGCTCCTTATGCCCAGGTACAAAGCTACAGTATTGGGCAAAACACACCTGAACACAAGCAAGGTAAAGATATAGGAAGGAGAACTGAAGGGAAAATACAAGGGAAACATGACTATCAAAATAAAATAGGAAATAACTAGACTGGGAAATATAAAACAGGACTGATACAGGAGGAGAAAGGAGGAGGAGGAGAAAAATTAACAGATAACACTCTGTAACCAAAACTAGAAACTTATATATATATTATGTTGTGAAATCTGTTTATGTAGTCCTAGTAAGGCTACCATGGGGGTGGCCACTAGAGGTCGCTAGAATACTGTATGTGTATATGTTTTTCAGAAAATTGATGTAGCCATGTACACTGCTGCTACAGTTCAATAAAAGCGATTCGTCCTGAAGAACCCTGCGTCTTATTGGCTCCAATCATGACATATTATATTTATTCTCTCCCTTTGATCATGATTATTAATTAATTTTCATCATTATCATTTTATCCTAACACTCGCAGATTGTCACATTTATATGAAACCACAATGTAATGTATACTGTACACAAAACATATACTGCTGGATATCAGATTCCATCAAATACCAAGAAGAAAACAAAAGGCAGCCCCTCGATGTTTCATTTTGAAATCATGTGAAAGTAGCTTATGTCCTGTGGAAAATGTAAACATACACAGTAGCTTACAATAACAGCACTAAATAAATAAATAAACAAAAAATGAAATATGAATTTGAAAGTTTCGCGTTCCAAAGTTTATTCAGACTCCAGGCTTAGCTTACTTTAACGGGATGTAATCTGTAAACCTTTAAATGGGCAACAATGATTAGTTTAACAAGGGTTTTACAAGTGTGGGACAATGACTATGTGATTAGATACAAGTGAGCCGTAGATCTGTGATATTCCTGCTTTTATTTGAACAGGCTGCTCTTCCCAGTTGTTTGATTTCTCCAACAATCTTCTTGCCAGCATCAACTTCTAATTTGTACCGAGTGATACAGCGAATTCAACTCATCGGCTTCATCTCTGGCCTCATGTTCATCCCTGGACTGAATCCTGTATGTTTCCTCATTCAGTCACTTGTACCTTTCCTTTAGCTTTTACATTTCCACCTCTGTCTCCCTCTCAATTGTATTTTTGCATCTCTTTCTGATATCTTTCTCGTATTTCTCTCTCCATTTTTCCTTTTCTCTTTTATGAAGCGTTGTTTCTCCTCTTTAAATGCCTTCTCTGTTTTTTGGAACATCTCATTGGTAGACATTGTACTGACCATTACACCTAGCCACAAGTTCCTGCAGGTCTGGGCTTTCAATTGAGTTTTTTTTAAGTTGTTCTCCGTGGGTGGAGAGACAACCATGCTGTGTCAGTGGATCTGCCCAGTTTGATGACCACCAAGAAGATATGGAGTGCTGGAGAAGCGACGAAGATGAATTGGCATACGTCTTTAGTTATTTCGTCCATGTCCTACCTGTTGTCGAACAGGCTGAGGGTGTCAGTAACAGCAACCCGCTGCCCACCCCCTGCATCTTTGCCTTTAGAACATTCTACAGTCACCAAACTTGTATTCAAACCACTCATGACCCAAAATGGTGTTTCCAGTAGCACTCTTTCTGTTTCCTGTCTTTCCCACAATCAAAACTCTCACCTCCTCATCATTTGTCCTGATTGAAACTCTACAAAAGAATATGCAAGACTAAATAAGTTTCTACATCAGGCTGAACATGCAGAACTGTAACCCATTCACCTGGTCACTAGAGGCTCATCTAGGGTTAGGAAGTGTTTTAGTCCACCCTGTTATACAGTTTTGTTTGTCTCGAACAACCACGTGGAAAGCTGACTTCATATGAAATACATAATTTTTTTGGCATCTACTAAATTCACCCACTCAAGTAGTATAAAAAGGCCCAGTTGTACAGAACATATTGTAGCATCTTTAGAAGATATAGCGCGAGAGTCAGTTACTGTTATTTTGTGCAATATAAATAAACTGTAATTAAACTGAATTAAACATTCGTTTGAAGGTAATTTCAAAACTATGGCAGCTTGTTCCAAGTCAGCAGTGGGATTTGTTGGTATGCTTTATGTGGCAGCTTCAACAATGTAGGTGTGGAACAGGGTTCATTGGGACTGTTGAAGTCAGGAGGTGGGAGTTGAAGAACTCATGGGACTTCTGCCAGGTGTTCCCAAACACACCCTCACTTTACGTTATGTGTGCCTGGTCCATCCATCCTCCACCACCACTTGATTCAACACATCACCAGGTGGTGATCAGATGACAGCTCAGCCTCTCTCCCGAGTGTCCAGAACATACGGATGATATGAACACATAAATCATCAAAATGCAACCAAGCGTGTCCTGAAGCCATGTGCACTCATGGGCATCCTCACGTTCAAACATGGTGTTTGTTAGTCCAATAACAGAAGACCACTCAGGTTCAGATTAGTTCCTCCCAATCACACCTCTCCAGGTCTTACTATCATCGTCCCCATGGGGCACTGAAGTCTCCCACTATGAGCAACATCAAGAAGGCTAGGTACCTTTAGCTATTGTTCACCCTATCCCAGCCAGGCTCCCCCAGTAACACTATCCCACACAAGGTAAACTGTTCCCTGGTGTTTCCTTGTCTGGTCCATCACTGGTCTTGGGAGACCCTACCAGAGGCTGCTGCTATCAAGAACAGCAGCACAGGTCAGCTTCAAAGACTTCCAAAACAACGTATTATGTGAATGATTATTGCAAAGTAAATATATTTAATAGTTAATTATAGTGAGTGATTTAACTAATTACTTTATATGAACTGAGAATACAGGAAAAAGAAAATGTCAGTATGAGGCAATAAGAGACTAAAAAGACCAACAAAAAAGGCTTTCCAAGAAATTTGGACTCTTCTGGTTTGTGGTTTATTACCTAAAAACAACCAGAGTGAATGTTGCTGGTTCAAAACCTCCCATGCCTCCAGCAGATCATATCGACATATAACATTTGTAAGGGCTCCAAAAAATCTTAAGACCTTATTTTTCCCTTAAAGACCTCCAGGGGTCAATCCCTTCTCCACTATGTCATCTCCCCAAAGTAAAGGTTAAAAAGCAGCACTCAAAGAATCCACAGTTATATGTGTTTATTACCAGATGATTGCACACAGGTTTCTAGCTGTACAGCAGGAACAGAACTTGGAAATAAAGTAAGAAATTAAGGGATAAAAGATTATCCTGTGAGTATACATCACTCTACCTTTCGCTCCAAAGCACATACACACACAGTGTGTGAAATGATTTGTATAATAAATATGCATACCGGCTTCATATTTTCCAGTTACAACAGTGCAATCAAAATGAACATGTAGATAAGTAACATACACTGGAGGATATCTGATGAAAGCTGGGTAGTTTGTTGAGCCAGAAATACATGCACACACACATAAACATAAAAAATCAGCAGTAGCACAGATTTAAATAAAGCGCCATCTAACAGAAGCCTGGTCTCTTACTGCAAAGTGCTCCACGCTCAAGTGCAAAAATAAAGAATCTAAATGAAGAGCTTCTTCCTTCAACAAATACCAGTCGCTCCATCTCAAACACACATACGCACAAATTCGGACTTCTATAAAAAACGTAGGAAGCAGGTCATCTTTATTAACTTTATAAATATTCCTCCTCCGCTACTGTCACACAAAATCAAAAGCATGTGGTTATCTTCCTGCGTCCAGACTGCTGGGAGCAGTTAGGACAAACTGAAATCACGTTTCAGTTTGTTTCCACTCTGCAGCAGCACAGTAGTGTTTCCATCAGGGATGCTGCATCAGAGCTGCAACGCAAGTTCAACTTCCTCTTTACATGTCAGCAAAATGAGGTGTACAAATACAGCTCCTCCCTACCACACCAAAAACTACAACACAGTTTAAAAGAGCGTCCTGGTTTAAGTCTTTTCTGTAATAATATATGCCGTCTAAATCTCTTACAGCCGTCTGACTCACAGCATGTGGACATTTCATTCTTTATACCATCTGCTTGTCACCACACTCAAAATCTACCAACCACACATCAAATGTTTTTTGACAGTGGTTTGGAAACTATTCATAAAAGCGAACAAATATTTTGGTCTCTATGGATCGTTCCCACCTTCATAGCTGTATTGCAAGTGAATTTACTAATAACACCAGTTTTATTAAGGCTAGATGTTAGGGGTGAGGTCGCTTTCACTATGTGCTGACACAGCCGGCTGTAGCTGGTATCTGTCTGTTGGACCTTACTTCCCCCAGCTGAGTCACTAACACTGGACCTGTCAGTCATGAGAGTGTTAATAAAATGATCATGCGGTACAGACTGCTTCGGAAGTTCATCCTCCAGCTTTGGTAACTGGAATTCTAATATTTTATTAGCCTCTTAATTAGCAAGTATGTGTATCAATGCACTGCGTCTTTTAGCTGATATCTTATTACAAAAGTCTCAGGTCTAAATATGGTCACGTCTGGCTCCAAAGGATCAACATGGCACCAGCCAAAGCACTATAGCTAAAGGCTTTAAAATGAAGAATCCACAAACCAATGGTTGACATCACAGTTGCTTCATCCATCTTTTATATACAATATAAAGTAAAGATCAGTGTGTATAAATTGCAGAAAACCAACCCCTTCGAACACAGTTTTGCAGGGATTAGTGCTGTCCAAGCTTGTGAGAATAGTTTGAAGAAGTGCAAGCATGAATTTTTGCCCCAAAATGAATGATAATGGTTGCAGCTGACCATACTCCAGTGGTGCACAGTGCTAGGGATGTAGGTCTGGATATACAAATAGTCCTCCAGCATCACACTAACTAGTAGTGGCTAGTATATATTCTATACCTGAGTATCAGCATCATGAATACTACATTTGGGGCAACCAATGCCAGAAATGGGCTACTTACCTATAGTAAGGTTAGGATTATGAATCACATTCCTTGGTAAAGCAATTTGGCAAACTGCCCAGCTGTAACGAAAGCTTTAGTTGCTAAAGCTGATAAAGTAATTTTAAGTTAAGTTCAGCTAAGTTACCATCAGCCCTAGAAGTTTGAATGCATCATTCATCCTTATCCAAATCAAACCAGTATTTTGTTGCATGGGTTAGCTTGCAATTTGCACATGTTAGCAAGAATGCTAGTACGGATTAACATTAACCAGAGGAAAGACAGAAAAAACAAATGTTCCTACTATAAACCGAATGCCCTGGCAGTAGAATACTGACAGTAGTTTCAGAGTTTACATTTGTGAGACAGAACTAACATTCTTCTAGCTAATGTTAGCTCATGTTAGCATATCTGCCAACATGGGCAATTTTCTTGTTACCAAGTATAAAAGCTATTTGTTTAGCCTCAGCTGATTTGCTATTGTCACTAGCAAAATACTATGAGAAGTTACATCAATGTTGGTTTTTTTGTCTTTATGTGGAGTTTATGAAGACCTTGATGTTTGTTGACATTCCTGGATTTGACTTCTAAGCTAGCACTAGCAGCTCTATAGATAGTGGTTTACACATTTGCCTAACACGTGAATGGTTGTTGGTATGAGACCAAGAGTACAGTCTATCTCTGTCTCATAAAGGGTATACAATTCTGCCAAATCAGAAACACAGAGCCATCTGCTGTGGCGACCCCTGGTTAATAAGGGAGCAGCAAACAGGAGCTGTTTCTTCAAAGCTACCCTTAGCTAGTGTTGGCACTAGGAAGGGAAAACAAGCAAGGCACTTTGGAGCATAAGCATCTCATCTTTTGGACTTCTGCAGAAAATTGAGTTCTGGATTTTTAAAAAAAAAAAAAGAAGGTAATTTTAATAATGTTATTATCAAAATTGGCAGCACTGTGGTTAGCACTGTTGCCTCACAGCAAGAAGGTCCTGAGTTCAATTCCACCATCAGGCCGGGGTCTTTCTGCCTGCGTTCTCCCCGGGTACTCCGGCTTCCTTCCACAGACATGCAGTTTGTGGGGTTAGTTTAACTGGTAACTCTAAATTGCTCATAGGTGTGAATGTGAGTGGTTGTCTGTCTCTATGTGGTTGCTCTGTGACAAACTGGCGACCTGTCCAGGGTGTACCCTGCCCTTTGCCCTAAGACAGCTGGGATAGGCTCCAGTGACCCTGACAAGGATAAGAGAATGGATGGCTAACCAAAATTAAGCTTTTTTTTTGCATTGGGGACGTTACAGTCTTACAAGTAGTGACACCAGTGGCTTGCATATGGAAATTTCAAGTTTCTAATTACCAATTGGTTAGGATACACGTGTTATCAAGGGAGTATGCCAAGTTATAAATCATTTACTGATTATTTATACTCATAAACACAGTTAGCTAATTTACATTTATTTTATTAGGAAATTTTTTCCCAATTCAAATTTATTTTTGACACCATTTTTGTAAAAACTAAAAAATCTAGAAATTGTCTATACAGAGATGTAAATAAATAATTAAATAATTTAGCTCTCGTTACTCATCACTGAGAACACAGTACAAAATATGGATGTAGCTTTCTGTTAAGAAAAATGAAGCCAATGTGGAAGTGCCTGTAAACCTGCATTTATCTCAGGGGACCAGATGATGATAGCTGTGGTTGCAAAAAGATTTCCAGTCCTCTGGAGGCACTTTGCTGCCGAGTTCAGTCACTCGATTTTACGACATACTGAATAAAAAATGGAATCGATTTGTAAAGATGATTACGCCACGTTTCAAAGAGGAGTGTTAGCTGTGGCGTTTTCCTCTTGCTCACTGGCTAATGACTGCCCAATTGGCAAGTGGATTCAGTCAGGCCTGCCCCTCTTTGTCACATGTGTCTGGAAACCAGTTCTACATAGAGCGTGTTTGCTTCAGTGGAGATAGGAGTTCAGTGTAAGCCAGACTAGCTGCTCTGTCTGAATGAGCACCATCCCAGAGGCAGTAATGTTGACCCTGACTGGTTAGATGTATAGATCTGCTCAGCATACAATGTTGGAAGTAATAAAGTAAGCAGCTGAACCCTGGCCACCTCTTACTTTATGCCACCATGCTTCTCACTGTGACAGATTGTTATGTTTAATCCTCCATCCCAATAGATGGCGCTCTAATCAGCAGTATGTTAGCACAGGCTACAGTGACTGCACAGCTGCTAGAGTCAGTATTAAGCATTGAGTACCCACTTTGTCCACTTCATTTTGCCACGAGTTCAAAACAAGCACCTTCAAGGATTCTTACGACTGGGCTTCTGGCAGGGAGCGGCCGGGCTCACACGACACAGAGGGCCCCGCCCCCACTAATCCATTTGTGTTGTGACACAGCAATGTTTTGGTTGCGACTGCTGACGAGGAAGCGCTGCCACCAGTTATGGTACCGTTGAGGTTCCGGTAGGGCCGCTGCCGTGGTAACGAAGCCCTTCTGCGGGGGGCAGGTATGGCAGCTGAACCACGGAGGCACAGCGAAGGGAAACTCAGGCCTACCAGGCAGCAGCCTGGACAGGAAATTGCCTCCTCCTGCTCAGAGGGCTCCCTTGGGTCCGAGGACAGGGCTCCACTGTAGTCACTTGAGCGGCCTCCTCGACCCCACTGCACTTGCTGACTGATTACAAGGCCTGAGCCGTTGTTGTTGTTCAGTCGTGGCAGAGGAGGCAAGGCAGACGGTGAGAAGGGAAGCCGCCAGCCCTTGGTCCGTATGGAGTTGCAGGAGGTAGAGGTGAGCAAAGGTCTTTCGGGTGTAGAGTTCAGGACACTCTCTGTTGCCTCGGGAGATTTGGTGCAGTCCATGGGTTCTGTAAAACTTGTGCTCTCCTCCTCTTCTTCGTCATCTTCCTCTTCCAATCGCTCCAGAGACACCATTTCCAATTCTACAGGAAAACCAGGATCCTCTGCCACCCGCCTATCCTTTCCAAAAGACTCTCTCCTCACACTTGGCTCATGTCTCATGTCTGCATGGCCAACCTGCAGCCTTCCTTGTATTCTCTCTGAAAGCTTTGTCCCCTTCATTGTGTCATCCTTCGTATCCTCCCACGTCCTATGCTTCATCGCCACCTCTCGAGCATCCTCATCCTTTTTTTCTTCCTCCCCCGCTGCGTGTCTGGGCAGAGCCACAGTCCGGCTGAGCTCTGGGGTGCAGGGCAGAGACTGGCACCTTCTCGGAGGCACTCTCATCGCTGACGCTTTTTTAAGAAGGTGGGGGGAGGTGCACATGTCAGGAAGTGCAGGTAGGGTAAAGGTCAGCGAGATGACGGACTTGCTGGGAGTGTCCAACAGTTTGCACCGTCCTCCGTTTAGGTCCTGTCTGAGAGAGAATGGGTTGACCCTTGCTGGGGTCCCGAGTAAAGGAGAAGGCAGGCTTCCTGGAGGTATCGTGTCTGACTGGCTCCTGGCCAAGCCTTGCCATAGCTGACTGTGGTCTGCAGGGTGATAGGGAGAGCTCCGGCATCGGTACGGGCTGACGTCTGCTGCCACAGGCTCTAACCAAGGGAAAGAAGGCGGAAGACGGAACAAGAGTCAGAGAACACAATAGGTCACAAACCACAGAAAATACAAAGACATCATAGAATGTAAGAACATTCTTTTCACTGGTGGCAAGGCAGGATCACCCCGTGAAAAGGTCTCGCTATGCTCCCCTGTCTTCTCTTTGCCCTCACCTCCTACCAGCTGCAGTGAATGGCTGCTCTGTCCTCAGCCTCGTTCTGCCGGAGCTCATTATTATTAAGCTGGTATCATTATTCCTCCAGTCACTCACAGGGTAACGTCACATCGTTGGGTTCTTTTTTTATTTTTGACAAGAGATAGATAAAATGGAAAATAATACTTCCAAATAAAAGAGTGTGTTGTCTTCTGTTATCATCTCACTGTAACTGATCTTTACCTGCCTCTTCTACAGTGCCCAAAGCTGCAGCTCCATTGAGGGCCAATGAGCCGGCTTCAAAAGTGAGGCAAAAAGTACAGTAAAGTAGATGCAAATGAAAAATACATGAATATGAAAAACAGTCTGCAGTGTAAAGACCTGACAAGGCTCCATCCTGCAAAGCTGATCCATCAGCTTCATTGGTCAGAACACCCTGAGGCCTGTTTTTAATCTGTGTCTCAAGGTATTCGGACCATCACAAAGGTTTGAGGAGGCACACCGAAGAACAAATTGTGATGTTTATTATTCTGTAATGTCTTTTCTCAATGTGGAAAAAAACATGAGCCATCATTTTAGTTCATAGTTTCAGGCATGTTTCAGACAGCCAGAACTCAACAAATATAGATGTGACTTATTTATGTGCTGCAAACACCCTTAAACATCCTTTAAGACTAACAATACGCATGTTAAGGCTTTAATTTAATCAAAGGCAGCAGGTGGAGGTTTTTTCTCCTTGTTCAGGATCCAGCTGTAGTAAATAAAACTAAGTAGAAGCTCAGTTTGCACAAAACTACAGTTTTACTTTTGATTTGAGCTCGTTTTTGCTAGCACATGTTAGCATCCCTAACATCTTCAGCAGCCTCGTTCCAATGCAGTGCTGTTGTCAGCAGCAGCATGGCAGCTGGGCTCAAGTGGTAAAAGCACGTGTAGTTCTGTGTTATACATCTTTGTTGATTAAAACATGAGAACAACAATGCAGCAAGAGGATGAAACAAGGTTAGCTGTGGCAGTGATGGCAGCTGTAGCCAGCCTGTGTCTGAACATGCTTCAAAGCATCGCAGGGACACATCAGTGGGTCGGGCTTTAACCTGCTCTAGGACCCAGAGAGAGTGAAACATTCAGAACAGTAAAAATACAAGTAATTAAATCAAAATGATCCTTTTACCAAGTGCAACAGGCGTGTCTCCCTGCTCCTCCCTCTCCAGGGGCTCCAACATGAAGACGATGTCAGAGAACGAGGGTCGACTCTCTGCATTCATCTGAACGACACAGAGGAACAGAGCCACAGTCTTAGGATGCAGACAAAGCTTCAGTAGCTCCTGGTCATGTTTGGGTTGTGACCAATGAGACACTGAGTGTGCGTATACTTACGTTACAGCAGGTCACGGCGAGATTAAAGAATGCTGGTGGGCAGTCCCCGACCATGTTCTCAAATGCATCCACATCCAAACCAAAGTCCTAGAGACAAACACACAGCTGGGAGAGTTAGAACAGCTTCAAAGTGTTTCAGCTCAAATCTTTAGCCTGGATTAGGTCTTACATGTCCCACGCCATATGATTGGTTTCGGTTAAACGTGAGCTAACCCTGAGTGTCTCTAGCTCAGGTGGGCCGACTACTAATTGGCAGGTTGGTGTTCAGCCTGCATGTCACAGGACACTGAACCTCCAGTTGCCCCAGTGCATTCCTCAGAGTGTGAATGTTAGATAAGGTACAGAGCAAAGTGCTGTCTGAATGTGTGTGACTGTGTGGACAGATTTATTTCCCACCTCTGTCCTTGGTAAAAAATCAGGATCAGCTTCAATCCGGGCAATGATCTCACACAGGATGATGCCATAAGCAAACACATCCACCTAAGAGAGAGGAGGTCCCGTTAGTCCTGGCAGTGTGTTAGGGCTCCAACTAGACTTCATACAGAAGTAAAATTCAAAACCAGACGAATGAAACTACTTTAAGGCTCTAAAACATCATCGGATGAACATGACGTCTTTGATCAGTGCTCTGAAACAGGTGATGTTTCCACACAGGCAGGTATTGACTCATACAGGTCGAGCATGGTGGTGGCAGCATCATGCCCTGGAGCTGGTTTGCTGCCAGTTGTACTGTAAACAAACTGGTAATATCAAATTGTTCTTCACCAGTTGAAACATGAATAAGAAACATACACCAAAGCTACTTTTGGAATTGGTAAAACAGGCTGAGACTGAGCTTCTGGAACAGCATTCCCAAAGCCCTGAAATCAACCTTATTGGAAACGTGTGGACTAAGCTTAAAAGCCAGGACTTTGCCAGGAAACCAACTCATTTAAATGAGCTCTGTGAAGTCTGGAAAGACCAAAGACAAACACACAAAAACCCCAACCTGGAGAATTTGGGGGCAGAGTCTAATGGTTGGTAACTTTAAATGCAATTACACAAACATGGCCTTACGATTGACAGAGTTACACTGTGGTAGATTTCATTTTACAGTAGTTTTGTCTGGGAAAGTTGTTAGGCTGGTTTGGTTTGGTACAGTTAATGTTAAGTAGAAGTATCCATTCAATGTAACCCCTTTTAAGGTTTCCCCAGTCTCACGTTTGGATCGATATCTGTGATCCTGACTTACAAGAACTGATCAGGTCTTTGATGACGTGCTAGGATGTGTGCATTGATTCTGACATGGAGAGCTAAGATGGCATGACGGCAAAGGGCTGTATAAATGTTATTTATACAGCGTCAGGGGAATTCTGAATCCATTACTTGTTGTAACTTTATTGCAGTTTATCATTTTGATAACAGCATTTTGGTTATTTGGTAAATGATTTATTGCCAGCCACATATTTAGTGAGAGCTGTTAATTATAGATTTCATTTTCTGCCAAAAAAAGAGCATTTAATACTTATTTTCATTAGAAGACCTCATTTCCCAGAATCCTTTGTTATAGAGATGGAAGTTACTCATGTTTAACTAAAAGTTTTGCGGGAAGCCATTATGATATGTTGCTCTGATGTTGGTCAGTTTTTGTGTTGTACACCCCTTTTTTGAAGTCTTATATAAAGACTGATGTCTGGTCCATTTTTCTTGGCTAAGTGGATTTGCCACAACATTGCGTGGCTTTTCTCGGCTGCTTGTACTGAGAAATGTTGCTGTTGTAGCAGCTGCTAGTTATACCAGTTAGCACAGTTGTAAGCTAGCCCCAAGCTATCCCATCATATGTAACTGTGTGAAAGGATACTGGTCACTTAGTATCCTGTGTTTGTCAATTCTACAAACACACAAAGACAACACAAATAGCAACATATTCAAAGTAACAAGTTCAAATAAAAAAGAAGAGAAAACAGGGAAAGACAAGCACGAGGAATCAAGACAGTTTGTTAACATCAGCTAACATTAGCCACTGGCCCGTACCGAGTAAAGAGTTCTTTGCTCATAATGGAATAAAAGCAAGAAGGGTTACAACATGTGTCTGAGATTACACTCTAATACTCTACTCCAGTTTTACAGAACCAAAGACGCTCACCTTCTCATTGTAAAGTTCTCCTCTCAGAACCTCAGGGGCCATCCAGTACGGAGAGCCCACAATGGCCAGAGGCTGTTTCTCTGAACCATCACTGTAAAGAAACCAAGGCCAGTCCGTCATTAGGAACCTAATGTGAATGTTCTTCATGATCTATCTAATCACACTTAAAAAAATCCTGCCAATAATCACTTTGTAGATCATACATGAAAAAAGTATATATAATGTTTGAATCTCCAAAAGTTGATTCTGTTCATCTGGACGTAGCGTGGATGAGTGACGAAACGTTTCTCCCACAAAACGCTACGTCCAGATGAACAGAATCAACTTTTGGAGATTTACTTTCCTGGATGATTGAGAATGCATCATAACGTTTGAATATTAAGTCCCATTTAATTTAATGTGAGAACGATCAGAGCTGGAGTGGAGAATCACTGGATTTGATTTTTTTTAATAGAAAGTATTCAGCTGTCAGGTTACGATGTTTCCATTTTCCTTTTAATGTCTGGGACACATTCTGGTACCTGTGCACAAACAGACCATGCTCTCTAACAAAGACAAAACAGCTGTTTTTATTAAGTTTATAGAAGCTCAGGAGAGAAAAGATTCGTTCTGGACCTGTAATCAGGGATCTTCTCTGCCAGGCCAAAGTCTCCCACCACAGCAGTGAACGTGCCATTTTCACAGCGAACCAGACAATTCTGCAACAGAAGAACAGTCGAGAAATGAATATATGCAAACAACAGCTGGTAAAAACAGTTTAAACCACCTCAAAGACTCTCATTCCAACTTGAACAACAACAAAGAACGATGAGAGAGACAGAAGTACAATTGAAAAAGTTTCTCATTTGTCTTTGCATTCATCAGTGCAGGTATGCGACTCGTGTGCTGTACCTTGGATGTGAGGTCCCTGTGGAATATGCCCTTACTGTGCAGGTACTGGAGCCCTCGGGCGATATCCAGAGACAGAGCCATCCTGACTCCCCACGACAGATACAGGTCACTGTCCAACAGCTGCTCAAGGTTACCCCCGTTTATGTACTGCACAGAAAGAGACGATAGGGTGAGCCAACACAAACAGATATAAGCAAGATCCAGAAATGCTGCAAGATCATTTATCTCGAAAGGGAAGCTGTCCTGTGGTCTGACCAATTCAAATCACAGGTGCCATGTCTCCCACTCTAAACCAGTCAGGGGATTCTTCCCAGCACAGTTTAAAACATGTGGCCCAACCTCAGACCTGTTACCCAGTGTGAGTATTCACTGCATTAAGGAAAATATATGAAGCAGGAAAGCTGCCCAAACACATACAGAGCTGTTAAAAGAGGGACTCAGACGTTTGAACAGACTGCTCACTAATTTGAAGTCTGGTGGTTTAATCCCCTGGTCCTCCAGTGACCCCGATGGGCCACTCTAAATGGGACACTTCTTGCTTTTGAATGTTTGAATGTCGTTTTTGCATTACTTCTAAATGAATATAGGAGGAGAGACAAATGAGAATAAGGTGTAGCTGTGGAAACCTGGAAATGTTGTCAGCATGAAGAGGACAAAGTAAAAGTCTTACCTCAGTCAAAGCGTGCAGCTGACCTTCATGCACACAAACCCCGAGAAACCTGACAGGAAGTCAAGAAACACGATTTAATCACTTCTACAAGTCAGTAACCATGACGCCCAGCAAGCCATGGACAGCTTGGAATGTGTTGATATGGCCCCCCCTTGTGTCCCTCAGAGGAACGACAGAACATTTGTGTCACAACTTTAAAACTTTAGACTCAGCCGTTAAAACAGGACAACTTTGTAAATTATAAATTGTTATTATTACACATTTTAGACTTCAATATGATTTGTTTTTGATCGTACTTTTATGAGGGGAAATGGGATTTCCATTTTAAACTCTACAAAAAATAAAGTGTAAAAAAAGTTTTTTTGAATTTTTTTTGAATGAACCTGTTAAAATATGCTTAAGTTATATCTGACAAAGATCTTATTCATGCAATAAATATAGAACAAACATTAATGTATAACATATACACAGTGCTTTTAAACGGTTTTTGCCCCTTTGCTCATTTGTATCTTTTTGGTATATGTCACACTTACATATTTCAGATTATTGAACAAGTGTTAATATTAGACAAAGATCAGCAGAGTAAATGCAAAAAGCAGTTTTTAAAGGATGATTTTATTTATTAAAGGGAAAAATGTTCTTCAAATCTCACTGTAATCAAAATCAAACATTGAACGGTGAGTTTTTAATCAAAACATTTACACCTACCTAAGAATGTTGGGATGACACAGCCTGTTCATAAGCTGGACTTCTCGTAGCATGTTAGCTTTGTTGCTAGCCAGCGTGTTCATTTTCAGTGCCATCACCTGCCCTGTGATCCTGTGCTGCACCTGGTACAGAGAAAGAGAACGCCAAAGGCAGAGAATGACTGTTCACAGACTAACACAGTGTGAACTTCTCTCCACCTCTGCTTCAACAAAGTCTGTCACAAAACCTCAAGTTGTGAAATTTTAGACCAGCATGTAACACAATCCTGTAACGTTGGACATCTTAACACCAGGCCATAAACGCTGTCTCCCTCGCCTTATATTGGTATGTAGTCAGCTACTGCAGCTACAGTAGCTCATGTGGTCATCAGGGTCACTGACTGGTGCTTGCAAAGTTGATACAGTGTCTGCACCTCCAAGCACTCACATGCATTTGTGTTTGTGTGTGTATATTAATAGACAAGCTAATAGGCTTTCTGGATTTCCCATCACTCCTCCTGATCTGCACAAATCCACTGGGCTGTTACTGAGCAGAGCGCATGTGCACACACACACACACACACACACACACACACACACACACACACACACACACACAGTGCTTGTTAACAGTCTGAATGGCCCAGGAGTCTGGAGGTGTGGGACCTTATTGACCTAAAACCAACCAGGGGGCAGCGGGTCAAACAGTTGGTGGGCGGGGTGCGAGGGGTCACATGTGATGGCCCTGATTCCACCCGTTCTCCACTTATAATGAGAGGGGAGTGGACCTGTCTGTGCCTCCTGAAGTCCATTATGAGTTCTTTGGCTTTAAGGACGTTCAGCTTCAGGTGGTACACCGTCTCATCTCCATCAGAGATGGAGGGCTACTGTTGTGTTGGGTGCTGTGATTGGACCTTCAAACTGACAAGAAGGAGACTTAAGTCCCAATACTAACAGAACATGTAACACTGTAGCAGCTGTCTCTGCTTCTCTGGTTGCATTTTCTGTGGTCTTTGTGCTGTTGTTGCTTATTGTGCATTGTAATAGAATTATTACACGAATAATATGCTCTGCTGTGTGACACAGAAAATCAAAGAACACTCTACTGTAGTTTTAGCGGGTGAAATTAGTTAGTAAACATGTTATTACTGTGGTTTAAACAGTGTTTTCCCAAATTCCTTTTTTGTATGTTTGTCACACTTAAATGCGTCAGACCATCAAATAAATTTAAATATCAGACAAAGATAACACAAGTAAACACTAAATGCAGTTTCCAGATGAAGGTGTTTAGCCGTGTGTTAAAGAGCGATTGCCTTCCAAACCTAATAACTGGTTGGGCCACCCTTAGCAGAAAAAACTGCAATCAAGCATTTGCAGTAACTGTTAATGAGTCTTTTACCGCGCTGTTGGCCCACTCCTCTTTGCAGGTTTGTTGTAATTCAGCCACATTGCAGGGTTTTCAAGCATGAACCACCTTTATAAGGTCGTGCCACAGCATCTCAATCGGATGCAGGTCAGGAGTTTGACCCGCCCACTCCAAAGTCTTCATCTTGCAGTGCCGTAGCTCCGCAAACGCACATAACGCACACTGCGTAGGGCACCAAATGGCCGGTAGGGCACCAAAAAAATCAGGGTCGTAAAAAAAAAAAAAAGTAAACCATATTAATACTATAAATATCATATGCATTAATATGGTTAAACAATACAAAAGCAACATAAAACAATTTTCCCGAGAAAAGGGGTGAATCTGCTTTGTGCCCTGTCTCCAGTCTCCTCCTGGTGCCCCCCACTCACTCCCGGTGGTCTGTTCTATAATGCCTCAATTCGGTATTGGTAAACACCTGTTTGAACATGGCCTCGAAACGGCAACAGGAGTCGGGAGCGGAGAAAAGAAAGAAGAAGAGGAAGCGTGATGAAACTCAGGCGTCGCTTGCCGGTAAGGCAATGTTTAAATAATAATAATAAAAAAGTTCATTATTGTAGCCCTTGCTTGCACGCTCATGTCCGTCAACTCTGTGATAGCTCCTGTTAGCAGTGTTCATACTGTGTTAACAAATGTTGCAAATGATTGATGTTGGGTAGTTTGTTTACGTTGTGGATATGAATATAGAATGGACTACTAAAAGCAACTCATCATGGTCACTCAATTGACGGTTTTCAGATAACGTTAGCAATCGTGAGACTAGCATTTCCTCCTCAGGTTGCTAGCTGGCTAACGTCATGCATGCTACTGATTAACCTTAACTTTGGGATAGGTCAGTGATGCAGTCAAGTATTATTATCAGATTAGACAAGATTACTTTGTATGTTGCTGCATTTCAGGATATCTATAAAGACGCATATCTTATTTATGCGGCATAAATAAGATATAGGTTTCATATTACAGTGTAATATGAAACCTATATCTTCCAGTAATATAGATTTCCTACTATGCGCATTTATATCAAATTATGTACAGCATGTTTATATTGCCATTTGCCATTATGAAAATCTATACATGTAAAATATAGTTAGTAATTTTTAAATGTACCAGTGACTTACTTAATTTATTAGTCTTATAATGCAATTTTTTTAGTGAGGCCTACTGTAGATTCAAAATTGTATTTCTGTAAAATCCCTGAATATTTTCTCTTGTATGCAGGGTCAATGCTTAAATATGTTCAAGGAGGATCTCAAGGACAGGATGAACCATCCAGTAGTAGTGCCATCCCTGGACATCAACCACCAGCCATTGTAGACCCTGCAACAATCCCTAGCCAAGAAGAACAAGAACCATCAACCACCAGTTCAGGTACAGTTCCATACACAAGTACCACTGAGAGTCCTGTCACTGAGAGACTATCAGAAAGTGACACTGTGGAGACATGTGTGCCCCTTCAACCGATCCTGCTCTTTGGCCAGCTCACATTGTAGATGCTGATCGTGTTGAAATTGTGCGGAGAGGTCCTTTAATGTCAGCTCTGATTTTAATTTTCCAAAGGGGCCTGATGGAAGAGCATTTCACACTAGCCTTAAGTTCAAAATTCTTCCCAATGGAGAAAAGGTTCACCGGAGCTGGTTAGTGTACTCACCGCAGAACAATGCTGTGTTCTGCTTTGCATGTAAGCTTTTCAGTGTGAAGGATATAAAGCTGAGTACAGAGGGCTTCAGTGACTGGTCGAACATCAACATCCGTTTGAGGGGTCATGAGTGTAGCCAAGACCACATACAGTGCATGCTTAAGTGGAGAGAACTGGACACACGGCTAAAGAAAAGCATGGCAATAGATCAACAGGAGTTGACCTTACTAGAGGCAGAAAGGAAAAAGTGGCGAGAGATTCTCAAACGATTACTCTCAATAACTCTCTCACTGGCTTCCAGAAATTTGTCTTTAGGGGCTCTTCTGACCGTCTTTATGAGCCGGACAATGGCAACTTCTTGAAGGAAGTAGAGCTTATGGCAACATATGACCTTGTAATGGCAAATCACTTGGCCAACATAAAAGATGAAGGTTCCCACACACATTACCTCAGCCCTGAGACACAGAACGAACTAATTCAGATTATCTCTTCAGAAACATTCCAGCGCCATTGTGAAGCAAATCCAGTTGGCAAAATACTTCTCCATCATTCTTGACTGTACTCCAGATGTGAGTCACACTGAACAAATGTCAGTCATAGTACGCATTGTTTGTTTCAAGCACAACCAGATATTAAAGAATACTTTCTTGGCTATATAAATGTGGAGCAAACAACTGGCCTTAACCTGTCCAATGTTGTCCTTGACAAGTTGAAGGAGCTTGGCATTCCATTTGAAAACTGTCGAGGACAGGCCTATGACAATGGGGCCAACATGAAGGGGAAGAAGCAAGGTGTTCAGGCCAGACTGCTACAATTAAACCCGAGAGCATTGTTTGTGCCTTGTGGAGCTCACACGATGAATCTGGTCATAGCTGATGCTGCCAAGTCCTCTCCAGATGCAACTGGCTACTTTGGGTATCTGCAGAAGTTGTTCAATTTCTTTTCCAGTGCCACCCAGCGATGGGCCATTTTAACAAAACATGTGAAATTGACACTTAAATCTTGGAGTGACGTTAGATGGGAAAGCAGGCTTCAAAGTGTAACTGCTGTCGGAGTCAGACAAAAGAAGTGAGGGATGCTCTCCTGGAGGCCAGAGAAGCTGTAAGTGATGCAGTCGCAAAGGTGGAGGCTCAAGTGCTTGCTGAGGAAGTAGCCTCATTTCGATTTTTGATTTGCTCCATCGTGTGGTGTGAACTTCTTACAATCACAAACCAGGTGAACAAGTTACTACAGTCCAGCTCCATGCAGCTCGATGTTGCTGTCAGGCTCATTGACACTGCCAAAAGTAACCTCTCTAAATACAGACAGTCTGGGTTTGATGAGGCTGTGTCAGCTGCCAAAGAACTCTGTGAGGCCCTGAACATAGAACCACAGTTGAAGGAGAAAAGGCTCAGGAGCACAAAAGGCAGTTTGCATATGAAGCTGTTGATGAGCCCCTCCATGATGCCCTTAAAAGCTTGAGGTCACATTTTTCAATTGTGTTGTGGACTCTGCTTTAATGTCCCTACAGGAGAGGTTTGAGACCATGAATCAAGTGAAGGAGAAATATGGAGTGCTGCTTGATTTCAGCAAAGTGAATGGGATGTCCAAGGAGGATTTAAAAAAACACTGCACTGAAGTACAGAAGACACTGACAGATAAGGGAGTAGCTGACATTGATGGACCTGAGATGATGCAGGAAATCATCAAGTAGCCTAAAGCAGATAACTCGTAAGCTGGAGAGGAAATGGCGTCTCACAAATTTAGAGGATCATCATTTAGCCTGGAGAAATAGTTTGCTGCTTTATAAGAAAGCCCTCCGCAAAGCCAGAACATCTTACTATTCGTCACTGATTGAAGAAAATAAGAACAACCCCAGGTTTCTCTTCAGCACTGTAGCCAGGCTGACAAAAAGTCAGAGCTCTACTGAGCCAACCATCCCTTTAACGTTAACTAGTAATGACTTCATGAACTTCTTCACAAATAAAATTTTTATCATTAGAGAAAAAATTACCAATAATCATCCCACAGATGTAATATTATCTACAGCTACTCTTAGTACCATCGATGTTAAGTTAGACTCTTTTTCTCCAATTGATCTTTCTGAGTTAACTTCAATAATTAATTCCTCCAAACCATCAACGTGTCTTTTAGACCCCATTCCTACAAAACTGCTCAAAGAAGTCCTGCCATTAATTAATTCTTCGATCTTAAATATGATCAACCTCTCTCTAATAATCGGCTATGTACCACAGGCCTTCAAGCTGGCTGTAGTTAAACCTTTACTTAAAAAGCCATCTCTAGACCCAGCTGTCTTAGCTAATTATAGGCCAATCTCCAACCTTCCTTTCATATCAAAAATCCTTGAAAGAGTAGTTGTCAAACAGCTAACAGATCATCTGCAGAGGAATGGCTTATTTGAAGAGTTTCAGTCAGGTTTCAGAGCTCATCACAGCACAGAAACAGCTTTAGTGAAGGTTACAAATGATCTTCTTATGGCCTCTGACAGTGGACTCATCTCTGTGCTTGTCCTGCTAGACCTCAGTGCTGCGTTCGATACTGTTGACCATAATATCCTATTAGAGTGATTAGAACATGCTGTAGGTATTACAGGTACTGCACTGCAGTGGTTTGTATCATATCTATCTAATAGACTCCAGTTTGTACATGTAAATGGAGAGTCCTCTTCAGACACTAAGGTCAATTATGGTGTTCCACAGGGTTCAGTGCTAGGACCAATTCTATTTACATTATACATGCTTCCCTTAGGCAGCATCATTAGAAGACATAGCATAAATTTTCACTGCTATGCAGATGACACGCAGCTCTATCTATCCATGAAGCCAGGTAACACACACCAATTAGTTAAACTGCAGGAATGTCTTAAAGACATAAAGACCTGGATGGCCGCTAACTTTCTGCTTCTTAATTCAGATAAAACTGAGGTTATTGTACTCGGCCCTGAAAATCTTAGAAATATGGTATCTAAGCAGATTCTTACTCTGGATGGCATTACCTTGGCCTCCAGTAACACTGTGAGAAACCTTGAGTCATTTTTGACCAGGACATGTCCTTCAATGCACATATTAAACAAATATGTAAGACTGCTTTCTTCATTTTGCTTAACATCTCTAAAATTAGAAATATCCTGTCTCAGAGTGATGCTGAAAAACTAGTTCATGCATTTATTACTTCCAGGCTGGACTACTGTAATTCTTTATTATCAGGATGTCCTAAAACTCGCTGAAAAGCCTTCAGCTAATCCAAAATGCTGCAGCAAGAGTACTGACAGGGACTAGAAAGAGAGAGCATATTTCTCCTGTTTTGGCTTCCCTTCATTGGCTTCCTGTTAAATCCAGAATTGATTTCAAAATCCTGCTCCTCACATACAAGGTCTTAAATAATCAGGCCCCATCTTATCTTAATGACCTTGTAGTACCATATCACCCTATTAGAGCACTTCGCTCTTGCACTGCAGGCCTACTTGTTGTTCCTAGAGTATTTAAAAGTAGAATGGGAGGCAGAGCCTTCAGTTTTCAGGCCCCTCTTCTGTGGAACCAACTTCCAGTTTGGATTCGGGAGACAGACACTATCTCTACTTTCAAGATTAGGCTTAAAACTTTCCTTTTGCTAAAGCATATAGTTAGGGCTGGACCAGGTGACCCTGAATCCTCCCTTAGTTATGCTGCAATAGACGTAGGCTGCCGGGGATTCCCATGATGCATTGAGTTTTTCCTTTCCAGTCACCTTTCTCACTCACTATGTGCTAATAGACCCTCTGCATCGAATCATATCTGTTATTAATCTCTGTCTCTCTTCCACAGCATGTCTTTCATCCTGTTTTCCTTCTTTCACCCCAACCGGTCGCAGCAGATGGCCGCCCCTCCCTGAGCCTGGTTCTGCCGGGGTTTCTTCCTGTTAAAGGAGTTTTTCCTTCCCACTGTCGCCAAAGTGCTTGCTCATAGGGGGTCATATGATTGTTGGGTTTTTCTCTGTATTTATTATTGTGCTATCTACTGTACAATATAAAGCGCCTTGAGGCGACTTTTGTTGTGATTTGGCGCTATATAAATAAAATTGAATTGAATTGAATTGAATCAACCTTCCTCAGCTGCCACCACAGACGTCTGCTTTGGAAATGCTGTCATTTTTACATGACAATCAGCTTCAAGAGGTATATCCCAATCTGTGGATTGCTCTGCGATTGCACTGACCCTGCCTGTCACAGTTGCCTCTGCTGAGCGAAGCTTTTCAAAGCTCAAACTCATTAAAACGCACTCTGCGTTCATCAATGGGGCAGGAACGTTTAAGTGGTCTGGCTGTTATCAGCATCAATGGTGACGTGGCTCAGAAGCTATCATATGATGACCTTATAGCTGATTTTGCAACCAGAAAATGCAGGCGTGTGCCTCTCTAGGGCATACTCTGACAACTAATTGTAAAAATGTTTAACATAGTTACTTAAGGAATGTGGCTTTTGTGTTCAAATTCTTATTTTTCTTATTTAAGTTTCTTATTTAAATTCTATTGTGAAACTATTTGTAAATATATTAATAATAATACTATTATATTATATATATTATTTTTTTATAAAAAAAATTACACATTATTGCCAGGCTCTTTGTTCTTGTTCCAATGTTCAATTTTTGTTTCAGTATTTATTTGTAACAGTATTTTTAACCTCCTTTAACCTTATTTATTTGTTTAACTGTCATGTTTGTTGTTATTTAATTAAACAAATTCCACTGAGAAATTCAAAAGTATTAATGTTTTTTTTTTTTTTTTTTCAGTGGCGGGGGGGGGGGCACCATAAAGCATTTGTGCTTAGGGCACCCAAATGGCTAGCAACGGCCCTGTCATCTTGTTTTTCCTAAGCCATGCAGAGGTAGATATTCTGCTGTGTTTTGGGTCATTTTCCTGCTGCAGAACCAGGTGAGCTTCAGCTTGAGGTCATGACCAGATATGCGGACATTCTCCATCAGGATGTTTTGGTAAACAGCAGAATTCATGCTTCCATTTACCACAGCAAGTCTTCCAGGTGTTGAACCAGCCCCAGACCACCACACTAACTTCTTCATCTGCAGCAGGTTCTACAGGGAGTGCAGAATTATTAGGCAAATGAGTATTTTGTCCACATCATTCTCTTCATGCATGTTGTCTTACTCCAAGCTGTATAGGCTCGAAAGCCTACTACCAATTAAGCATATTAGGTGATGTGCATCTCTGTAATGAGAAGGGGTGTGGTCTAATGACATCAACACCCTATATCAGGTGTGCATAATTATTAGGCAACTTCCTTTCCTTTGGCAAAATGGGTCAAAAGAAGGACTTGACAGGCTCAGAAAAGTCAAAAATAGTGAGATATCTTGCAGAGGGATGCAGCAGTCTTAAAATTGCAAAGCTTCTGAAGCGTGATCATCGAACAATCAAGCGTTTCATTCAAAATAGTCAACAGGGTCGCAAGAAGCGTGTGGAAAAACCAAGGCGCAAAATAACTGCCCATGAACTGAGAAAAGTCAAGCGTGCAGCTGCCAAGATGCCACTTGCCACCAGTTTGGCCATATTTCAGTGCTGCAACATCACTGGAGTGCCCAAAAGCACAAGGTGTGCAATACTCAGAGACATGGCCAAGGTAAGAAAGGCTGAAAGACGACCACCACTGAACAAGACACACAAGCTGAAACGTCAAGACTGGGCCAAGAAATATCTCAAGACTGATTTTTCTAAGGTTTTATGGACTGATGAAATGAGAGTGAGTCTTGATGGGCCAGATGGATGGGCCCGTGGCTGGATTGGTAAAGGGCAGAGAGCTCCAGTCCCACTCAGACGCCAGCAAGGTGGAGGTGGAGTACTGGTTTGGGCTGGTATCATCAAAGATGAGCTTGTGGGGCCTTTTCGGGTTGAGGATGGAGTCAAGCTCAACTCCCAGTCCTACTGCCAGTTTCTGGAAGACACCTTCTTCAAGCAGTGGTACAGGAAGAAGTCTGCATCCTTCAAGAAAACAGGATTTTCATGCAGGACAATGCTCCATCACAGCGCTGCCCAAGTACTCCACGGCGTGGCTGGCAAGAAAGGGTATAAAAGAAGAAAAACTAATGACATGGCCTCCTTGTTCACCTGATCTGAACCCCATTGAGAACCTGTGGTCCATCATCAAATGTGAGATTTACAAGGAGGGAAAACAGTACACCTCTCTGAACAGTGTCTGGGAGGCTGTGGTTGCTGCTGCACTAATGTTGATGGTGAACAGATCAAAACACTGACAGAATCCATGGATGGCAGGCTTTTGAGTGTCCTTGCAAAGAAAGGTGGCTATATTGGTCGCTGATTTGTTTTTGTTTTGTTTTTGAATGTCAGAAATGTATATTTGTCAATGTGGAGATGTTATATTGGTTTCACTGGTAAAAATAAATAATTGAAATGGGTATATATTTGTTTTTTGTTAAGTTGCCTAATAATTGTGCACAGTAATAGTCACCTGCACACACAGATATCCCCCTAAAATAGCTAAAACTAAAAACAAACTAAAAACTACTTCCAAAAACATTCAGCTTTGATATTAATGAGTTTTTTGGGTTCATTGAGAACATGGTTGTTGTTCAATAATAAAATTATTCCTCAAAAATACAACTTGCCTAATAATTCTGCACTCCCTGTAATTAGATTGGACCTCAGAGGATCTCCAGAATGACCTCTGCTGGCTACAGTCGAAGACTGTGCCGTGTGACCCTGAGACAAGATCCTCTCTGCAGAAGCAGCTAGCTTTGGTAAAGTAAATCCGTTGGGCATCTTTCTTCGCCTTTAGACAATAATTCTGATGGCAAAAGAACCAAACGGGACAGGTTAAAAAAAAAAAAAAAAAAAAAAAAAAAAAAAAAAGCAGCAGCTAGCTGTTTCAAGATGAAGGCTAGCTAGTTAGCAACAATTCTCTACTTTCTCTCTACTTTAATTGCTTTGCTTTTACCTTTTAAAATGTGACTTGACCTGGAGAGCTCTGCACAAGAATTAAAATGTGCATGAACTGTTGGTCCTGTGCGCAAATAGCAAATAAAAATCTTGAAATCATCTTTATTTTTTTCCATTTTAGAGAATGAAAACATGTACAAACTGATTTTTCTGGTGAGCAAACCAGACAATTCTAAGAACAAGCTATCCAAGTTTAAGTGTGGGAAACACCAAAAGCATTCATTCATTTATGTGTGAGACAATTAAAATGGTCAGAAATAAGGTGACGTTTCCACACTCACGTCTGCACTTTCACACTGACAATAAAAGTTTTTGCTCTTTCTTTGGCTCTGGGGGGGTAAAGCTTTGGCTTATGAGAAGAAAAATCTCCACTTTGTGTAAACCTCTCCCTGAGCAAATAATAAGGCGTGCTGCTTTGCTTGCCTTCACATCTTCTCGAGCGCTGCACAGCCTCCGCTCAGGAGGTGATCACTCGTGCACACAGTTACCTGGAAGAAAAGTGGACTGTGGTGCAAAAGAGGAAAGTTGTTGATGTCCCTAAATGTGCTCCCATCCATCTTCTGCATATTTGTGTGGATGCTGGAGGCATCCACACTATTGAGATCCTGTTTCTCTTTAAACTTTATTCTTCAAGTTGCTCCCCCGTTTTTTGCCGCTTAACTACTCCCTCAGTTTTCAGCCGATTTTCTCCGTTCAAACTCTAAACTGTTCTGCTATTTCTGCTAATTCCAGCTATATCTTTTGGTGTTTATTACTATTATAGTTATTAAAATATTACACTTTTTGTGTCCCATTGAAATGAATGGAAAACTTCCACTCTTCTGCTAAAACTTGCTTGTTTTTGAAACTTAACTACTTCCTCACACTTTCACCTAGAAACTCCATTCAAACTTTAAAATGTTCTCAGATTATTGGGCTATTCCTGTGTGATTCAGCTTTTTCAGACCTTCTACCGTTTTAATTTAATGCCTCTTTAAGTTTTCAGTTGCAGCTTTGTGATTTTTCAGAAAATACATGCGTTGCTATGGTTGCTATGCAATTAACTCACAGTGAGCGCTGGTCTGTTCTGAATTTTCTCTTCATGTCCGAACAACTTCTTGCTACTCGCTCAATTTCCACTCAACCCCCACAAATTATACATCAAAATGTAGGTATTTTTGCTGGCTTTCAGACAATGTTACTATCTTTATTGTGAGATTTACCGTTTTTTCGCAATTTGCCTCGAAGTGACACATGGTCTGGTTACTCCCCATTCAAAGTCTATGGGGAGGTTTTGAAATTCAGAGCTGAAATTCTGTAACGGGAGGCATTTTCAAATCGCCATATCTCCTTAACAAAGCAAAGTTAGGACATGAGGCTTGTGCCAATATATCTTCAGACACTGCTGACACTCACAGTGGAAGCAGTTTTTACAATTATCTTACCGTTGAGCCATAAATTACGTTTGTTTGAGGGGTGGAAATCTGTCCTCCTCTCAGTTTTCACACTCTGAAAATGAAGCCGTTTCTTCTCTCGTCATATCTCCGCGACGGAGGTACAAAGAGCAGTGAAAATCGCAGTCAAAATACACCAAAGTCCGCTGATTCACCCACTACAAGAATTATGCTGCTAGCCCTCCTAGTTTTTGAGTTACACGACGCTTTGTAACTCCAAAACGGCGCGCCGCCTCTCACCGCGATCTATTTTCTGACTGGTCATGTCTATGTTTTTGAGCCGACCGCTCCCTTCCCAGGTGGCGCAATCAGTAATGACACGGCTCTGCAGCTCAAAGGTCGTGGGTTCAATCCCACCTTGTTCAACTTTTTTTTTTTTCACTACACATTTATACACTATCCAAGACGTGATTTATATTGATCATTTATTACAATTCTGCAAAGTTTTATGATTTTAGCAGCTTTTCTAATATGGACCGAAATACATACAAGTACACAGCCTAATGAAGCAGACAGAGGCAGTAGCTCTGATTGGTGAATTTGAGCAGAACCAGGTTGTTCTGCCTCTTTTCAGCAGAAATTCTGCTCATTCACCTCTTTTCAGCGCAACGTTCTGCTTCTTTGCCTCTTTTCTGCAGAAATTCTGCTGATTCATCTCTTTTCTGCAAAATTTTCAGCCTTTTCACCTTTTTCAATGCTTTCATCTTTTTTCAAATCATAGAGTTCAAATCAAAATATAGTATTTGTACCAAAGCACTGTATTTGTACGAAGTACAGTATTTCTGCCAAATCATAGAATTACTGCTATTTCATAGTATTTGAGTGAAATTACAGTTTTTCTGCAAAAACATTGTATTTCTGCTACTGTATTTCTGCTGTATTACGTAGTGGCTAGGTAGGAGGCTGACTGTTACTAAGTGCATCAGTGTACATAGGTCATCTGTTGTGTTGGAGTGCCCTCTTGTGGCACCTTTTGGGTAGTGCCTTAGTAAACGTGAACACTGCAAAGAAGTGGTATCAGACTGGTTTGTAGTGGAGGAATTTGTTGCCAGTTTCTTTCATCTTTAATCCGTATTCATGTTGTAATGTAGTAACTTTTATGGTACAAATACCACAATATGGCAGAAACACTATGTTTTGGCACAAATACTTTGATTTGGTATACTTTAGCTTCTTCACCCCTTTTCAGCAAAATTTTCATTTTTCTCAGCACAAATTCCAGCTTTTTTGGCTGTTTTCAGAAAAAAAGAACTCTTATCAGCAGAAACTCTGCTGATTCATCTCTTTTCTGCAAAATTTTCAGCCTTTTCACCTCTTATCAGCACAATTCTCAGCAGCTTCTGCTCATTTCAGCAGAATTGTCAGTCTGTCCACCTCTTCTTCGTAAGAATGACTTTGGCTCAGGGAAATGGATAGTCGCCTTGAGACCAGGAGGGCCAGGTTCGAATCCTGCTCAGGGTGACATTTTTTTTTTCACCACCATACAACTTTTTGCAACTTTTCATCTTTTTCAGCTTTTCAGCAGACAGCTTCAGCATTAAGGCATCCACACAGCATTTTCGCAGGAAATGCAAATTTTTCTAGTTGTTATTTATTACAAAAAGAGGTATTAAAAAAAAGAAGGAAGAAAATAAAGAAAGAAGGTTTCATTCTGCTTTTTGTGTAACAGCACCAAGTTTGCAGGCATGCGAGCAGCAGACACAAAGCTCTACACTGTAGTCACACAGCAGCTTTACTTAATGCGATTGAGCTGCTCTACTTTGGGGGAAGTGATGCAGTGCAGCAGAAAACTTCACACTACAGGTGCAGCTGTTTACAATAATGACACACATGCTCGTAACTATTCTGTCTTTAGCCAGTTTACATTTTAAAATGGAGCTGCTTGATGAGCTCTGGAAACCCAACCACACCCGAGACAGAGTTAACACGACTTGGCCTTTTTGAATAATCCTGGTATCAAACCACATGTGTGAAAGTTGACCACACAAATCTGAAGTTTCTTTGTACCACATATAAAGGAACTTCAGACTTTTTGGGTTGCAACCGTCCCATTTACCCAGGCTAGGACTACAGAAACTTGTGACCACCCTCGGCTGGGCTTGTGTCTCCTCTCGACCTCTAACCAGTGCTCTTTTGCATGTAAGGCAAATGTCTTATACGCATACATAATGTGATAACAAGAATATGGGGAAATAGTTGATGTTGGAAGGTAGTTGTAGCTCACACATGAATACACAGCTACATATGGCTAAATCAAGGTAACAGCAGGGTAACCCACCAACAGGGTGATGCACCTGTACGGCAACACATGTAATACAAACAATACCAACAGTGACAATTCTGAAAATGAGAGTAACATAACTTTAAAGGTATAAATAATAATAATAAACAGTCTTTTAGGTAGAGCTGTTTTTTTATGCTGCTACTGTTTCTTCAAACTGAAACGACACACAGATGCATTAGCCTGTTAAATGAACACTGTCCATTAATACAGATGGATAGGACTAACAGCATTTGCTGCCTAGCTCCCACATTAGCATTACTGTTTTATTATTAGTCATAAGTGCTATGGTAATGATAAGAGACCACTAATGTACAGCAATAATTAAACCTGAACCAGCCAAGTTGCGTAACTGTTGGTACTGACACTGCTGCACGGCTCCACCGTGACTGCAACATATGCTGGTCTATTTCACGCTCTTGCCAACATGCACATTGCTCTGGATGGAGCAATGTGCATGTTGGACCAGGAGCATCCGAGTGGTTATCTTCAACTACACAACAGACGACAACAGCAGCTTCTTCTTTCCTGCTGAGCATAAAATAAAAGTCAAATGCACATGGTCACATGAGCCATCGGTTGAGTCATTAAGGTCACGGGTTCATGGTGCTCGCTCGTAGGAGGTCGCTGGGGTTCTCTCAGTCATTTTAAGACTTCTAGCTTACAGTATGAAGGATGCGATTTAGCGTTTTGACAGGGTGGATCGACTACTATTAGGACAAGGTGACAACCTCACTAGGGGGTAAAATATCTGGAACTTCACATCAGCAGTTTAGTAATTATGAAGCTGTTTGGATGAGAGCTGAAACAGTCTTTGGAAAAATAAAGAAAGATGCTGGTAGCCTTCAGCTTGACCTCAGACTGCTGAGCCATCATAGTTAATATTTCATGGACCCTTTGATGAATGAATGCATCAGTACTGTAGGTCCAGTATCAAATACTACTTAATGTTTGGTAAATCAGTGACAGACCCTGCACTTGCTTACCTACTGCAGTGTAACTGCTATGCAAGGTTTAAGGAAGCTACATCATCATCAGGCACTAACCGAGGCAGTCGTGTCAGCCTCTAATACTGAGTGTGGATGTGTCCTGAGAGATGTCAGCAGCTGATGAAGTGTACATGAATCCATGGATGAGACAACATCCAGGACTGGAGGTATTTGTTGCTCCGCCCCCTGGAATTTTAAATGGGACACATATGATTCACTAAATCCAACCACAGGAAAGTTTCTGTTTCTATATGAGGCTAAAATCAGAAATGTAAAATGTAGATTAAAATTAATGTTTTTACAAGTTTACGCATGTATTTCTGACTAATATTTTTTCTTTTGGGAAATTGTCAAGTTGTGTCTTTGTTGAAAGGAGCTGCGGAGAAGTTTGCTAAGATGTCAGTCTGACTTCTGTACAGCCAAAAAGAAATAAGAGTAAAAGCTCTAAAACTGACTGAGTAGCTGGAATTCTGTAGAACAGCTGTTTCCTGTACAGGAAGTGGTGGCCGTCTTGGAAAATGGTGACCAATTTGAAAATTGTTTCCAATGACTGACGAAACATGCTAATTTACTTTGACTGAAGGCTTTAAACAAAAACTTTCCCTGTTTTTTAAAAAGAGAGGAGTGAGTGTCAGTGAGAGTGGAATCACTCATCATCTGTTTTCATTCTGAACATTAACACAAACATTGATAAATAGGAGTGAAGACCCTGCTGTGAGCAGTTTGCTGAATAGCTTGGTGATAATGTTTTCTATTCCTGGAAAGGAAGAAGAAAACAAGTCTTAAAAGCTTTGCACATGTTTGGTTTTCCTTTGTCTCCTCTTCTCAGTTCAATACGATCTCATTTGTATATCCCCAGTCCATAATGGTTCATAATGGTTCATAATGGTTTACTCATTTAGCACTGAAATCAGATGATTTCCTACAATGACTGTGGGGAGGAAGAACTCCCTTTTTAAAAGACAGCGAGTCTCTGGTGGTAGTGAGTGCTCGTACTATCTGAAACAGATTCCATGTAATTGCAATTGGATCCCATTCAGTTACAGTCTGATATCAGACCAACTCTTTTTTATGGCAACGTTTACACCAGGTTTCAGTGACAGCGCTTGACAACACGACAACTTTGTCGTGTTGATAAAACAGAAACTGACAAAGTTTAATTTTGAGGACACAATTTGTACTTTAAAAAAGGTGAAAATTGCCATAATATTGTATCTTGAGTGAAGTACAGTGAAATTGTATCGCTGGCAAAAACTGTCCTGCAGTCATCAGTGAATTTATTGGGGTAGCGCTTCCCATAGCCACAGATCAACTGGCACCTGTTGATGTAAATCTGGTACATGAGTGGGTACCAGAGCCGTAAAACGGGTCCAAGCTTGTGCCTCAAGCACAGTTGGTGCCACTAATAACTCAGAGTTGGACAAGTGGGAAAAACTCCATAACAGGAAATGAAATCCTATCTCAGGAACACTTTGATCAATCAAATCCAAACTGCCAAAATGGGCCTGTGACTCCGCCCACGCACTTATGCTCTGTTTAACCTTCTGTGTCCCACTGTTGACTAATAACAACTGCCACTGGTCGGCAAGTGTGTACCACAGACTAGAGACACTTAATCATAAATTAGGATTAAAAACCGATATATGTGCATCAAATAGTTTCCATGTTTTGATGGCAAATCAAAACACACTGGCTGTAGTTTGTATCCTGTCAGAAGGCTGTTTAGCTCCGCTGTCAACATGCCCAGTGTGAAGTATCCATGTCTGTGTGCTCCAGAGGAGGCTGTGAAATGTTGTGAAAAGAGCCAGAAACAGGTCAGAGAGTGTCTGCTGCAACGATAAGCAAGGGGTTAAACTGGTCTTACTGAAGCTTTGAGCATCATCACTCTGACATCATCAGCAAATAAACTCTCAGATGATGTATCAACGTAATCAGACCCTTTATCACAAGGAAATGTGGCTTTTTAAAAACACTGTGGGCTGCATCTGTGGTCCTAGCATCACATCATAGGTGGCTAGCTGTCACTTTTTTAGAGAATACTTTATTTTCTCGTTAGAGAAGGGTTGCACATCTAGTCTGCTGGCAATAACTGCAAACATATCATGACTAAATAATTTCTGCATGTTTATGCACAGTTTCCTATGTTAGAGCTCTGACTTCAGCTAAGGAGGTAAGGGCTCAGGTCAGGAGGAAGAGAATGAGGTGACGAGGGAGCAGTGGAGGAGGAGTGTGATGAAGCAGAGGCTTACTTCTAATGCCATCCAGCCATGCTGTTGAGCCAGCTCCAAACTACATGGTCATTCATTTTATTATTGTCTTATGCTGATGACTAAGTTTATTATTCAGCTCATATACAATTCAGTTTTATTTATACACAACAACAGTCACAAATCACAACAAATCACAACAACAGTCACCTCAAGGTGCTTTATATTGTAAGGTAGACCCTACAATAACACATACAGAGAGAAACCCAATAGTCATATGACCCCCTATGAGCAAGCACTTTGGCGACAGTGGGAAGGAAAAACTCCCTTTTAACAGGAAGAAACCTCCGGCAGAACCAGGCTCAGGGAGGGGCGGGGCCATCTGCTGCGACCGGTTGGGGTGAACACTTCTCCCATCCGTACACCCCACCCATTTAAAATCCCATCGTACGGTGATAGAAAATATGAATTAACACTTTTCAGTGGTTTATTTGATATATTCAAGTGTTTCCCTCAAAGTTCTTGGGAATCACTCTATGGGAATACTAATCAGGTATAGAGGGTTAAACTGCACGAGTTCATATTTCATTTAGTCTCACAAACACTACAGTGCAGAGATACATGACTGTCACCAAGGGTGGCTTTATGTGCCGTCACATTTTCTTTTCAGCTTGTGGATCATGGCATAAATAAGAAATCAATAGCTTATTAGCTGACAACAAAGCATTATTAATAACAACTACAAACTCTCTGCAGGTAGAACATCTTAACTGTCTGATGTCTAATAAATTAATATAACTTAAGAGTATGTGACTGAAAAATGCCTAAAAAACCCCCAAACAAACCAAAAAAAAACAGAAGTAAAAGGTTAAAAATAATCCAGAGTGAGAAACTGGCTGCAGCAGCTCAGATCACATACTCTATCTATTCCAACAGCACGGCTTGGTAGTACAAGAGTCAAGATGGTGAACTGACCTGTCTGCACTCCAGACTGTCACCGAGCAACGGAAAACATTAGAAAAATACAATAAAGACGACCCAGGACTATTGAGCAGATAGAATCTGCTATTAGACAGTGGGCCCATATTCCTCTAGAGGGGGGATGCTACACAGTGGGAACCACAGCCCTGTCCCAAGTGTTGGAGCTGTAAAACCTGCAGGACACCGGCCCTCGAGGCCTGGAGGTCCCCACACCTGCTATAAAGTGTCAGGCACCAGCCACTGTCTGTGTATCTGAATGTGTGGGAAGATGAAGGAAAATATCTTCTTCACTGGAGGATTATGGGCACACCAGCAGAGAACTACTCTGACGCTGTAGTAGACTCAGAAGGTGAGGTCACATACCTTGAAGACCTCCGAGAAGAAGCCTGAACCGATCTTCTCACAGAAGAAGTCATCGATGCGGGCCAGGCTGGACACAGCACTCCTCAAGGCTCGGTACGAGGAGGGCCGGAGCCGGTTGGGTGCGTGGATGCTATGAAGAGCTGGCTCATCTAGGCTGCCGTGACCCTCCTCTGGGTCGCAGAAGCAGCACTCGGAGTGGTAGTCCATAGTGCTGACAGTTCTCCAGATGCTGTTTCTCAGACCACCGCAGTCCTCGTGTACGAGGTGATGGTGCCTCCCACCATCATAGTGTCACAAAGACCAATGAGGGGACAGTATTGTTTAACCACGGCACTGCTGTGGTCGCATCTTTGTTGCAGGCATCACCCCGATGTGTGCTGTAGGTTACTGCTCAGTTCATGTCCTTCTTCCATTACTGAGCCAAACATCTCACCTGTTCATCATCCCCCCCATGCTGTCCCTGGCCAAGTCCCCAACAGCTCCTGGCTGACAAAGTTTCAACTCTTGGAGGGCAGGGATAGCTGAGTAGGTAGAGTGGTGGCCCCATGATCGGAAGGTCGGGGGTTCAAATCGACTGAACGGCTACCCCAAGGTACCCCTGAGCAAGGTACCGTCCCTACACACTGCTCCCCGGGCGCCCAGTGGCTGCCCACTGCTTCACTGAGTGAATGGGTTAAATGCAGAGAGGAATTTCCCCACGGGGATCAATGAAGTATACATACATTAACTCTTCCAAGTCACGCAGTCTTTAGAATTCCCGCTGCCCATGAACGCCTCCTCAGCGTGTGGGGGAGAGAGGAGGCTCGGTTCCCTCCGTCATCCCGCAAGCTTGATGGATGCCGCAGTTCCACGGCATCGGGAGCCGGCCAAACACGCAGATCCCTGCGGAAGCATTAAAGACACATTATTAGGAACAGCACCCTTTACTGTGGCTGCAGGTGGATTTACAGTAAGAGAGCACGGTCCGCATCACCGCGTATCACTGCGCTGTTTGCTCCGCAGAACAGAAGCTCGGGCCCATCCCCGACTGGAACCATGACACCAGCAGCCAGAGTGACCACCACCTCCACCCAAACACATCGGGCTGGCTCCACCGGACTGCCAGGCTAACTAAGACTGACAGGCCCCATTAAACCTGCTGCTTTAGAATAAAGAGTCCCGCTGATGCAGCGTCCTGATCCTCCCTGTAATGCGCCTCCCTCGATGCTGATAACGGGAGCTTCCACAGGCACAGGCACACGTAGACGGCTCACCTCTGTCCCACGATGTGACCGGGGACGTCCTGCACTCCGAGGACCGGAGCGTCTGCTGCTCCTAATCCCGTGTGTCTCCGTGCTTCACCGGGAGCAGGCTGGGACGGATACCACAAACGAAAGTGGCCGAACCAAGCGCCCGAGAGGCACTCGAACTGCTTCCTGCTCGAAACTTCATAGCAAAACTCTTAATCGTGTATTTCTTCAGGGGGTGTTTTGTTTGTTTTTGATGGATTAGATTGAATATACAGCAACAAATCCTGAGCTAAGTAACTGAGTTCTGCGACCAACAATACAAACGGAAGGTTTGCAGAGACAGAGGTCCTAACTAACGCTACAAAACAGGAGTGTTTACTGGGAAAATGCTTTCTACGTGATGCATGTATGGAACATGTTCACAGTCAGGACGGGACTGCATAAACCTAAACAGTTGCACAAATCACACAACAGGTTATTAGCAAGAATATTATTGAAAGAGTTAATACATCATCATGTTTTATTTGGTAAATATTAGTTGTTTTTAATTATTTCTTTTTTCTCTATTTTTGTAAGGTTACCCTGAGTTTTCAGTCCCAGACTTTTATTTTGAAGACCAAGTGGTACAACTTCCTTTAAACCTCCCTCCCCCACCTCTGTCGAGCTCAACACTTGGCACAGACAGGACGGAGCTGTGATTGGAGAAGATGGGGAGGCAGAGGCTAACCCCAACAGCTGATCTGAGGTCAGTCTGCGGCGGGAACACTTGCGATTTACTACAGGAAACCGATCCCGAACCAGCAGTTGAGCCGGAAGTGGAGCACTGTGGCAATGACACACATTTTGAAATTAAAATAAATAAATGAACAAACCGATGAAGAAAAATACATGAACAGATGAAATAAGTATAAAATAAAAATGAAACACAGCAGCTGCTGTAACATGACATCATTTACTTTGGAGGATAATTTCTGAATCAAACACTTATACCACCATATTCATAGGAGTGACGACCCCCCACCCCCCACCCCTACCCCCCACTCCCCCTGTGTCCTACTGACATGTTTTTCCTGTTCACGTTGGCGGAAGTGATGAGGGAACTATCTGCAGCTACTGCACCATCAAACAAACACATCATTATAGTATAAATTCAATGCTTGAAATATGGCGACTATGTTTGATATAAGGCTGTGAAATAAGAATAAAATAACAAAATAAATAAATAATAATAAAAGATTTTTTTTAAATAAAATAAGCAAAGGCTTAAAAATGACGTCAGCTACGAGGATGACATCATGGGTTTGGATTCATCAACAGAGGCAATGTTTCCCTCTTTCTATGACATGATGGAGTGAGCAGATATATTTGGAAAAAATAATAATAAATATGGAAATAACTGTATTGTAAACAGGTGTGAATAGAAAATATCTACTGATTGTAATGATATCAATATAACAATTGTTAAGTACTGAGCAGGTCATAGAAGAGATCTCAGAACCACTAACCAACATTTGCATCGCATCAATGGGAAATAAGTCATATTGGGCCACTGTAGAAAACTGGAGATACACATCACATCATGGAGAGAAAAACTTGAAATAAGTTATTAGAAAAGTTCTGAGATAAACATAAATTACTCTCCGACAATCAATACAGATTCAGATCACACAGTTACACATCGCCAGCATTAACTGACTCAGTGAGATTACAGGTACTATAGATTGGAAACAGTATGCAGCCTGAGTATTTCTAGAGGGGGGGGGACCCGACCAGAAACACTGTGACAGGAAATGACAGGAAGTTGAGAGAAAATTCCTCATTATGCTTGGACATTTCTTGTGATGTCCCCCAGGGGTCTGTAATGGACCCAATACTGTTCACTGTTTATATTACAAAATCAAATATATGTAGCGAGTTGTAAAGAAGGACTTATGATAGGATAGGGTGTAAACTGAAGTAAAAGTGATGATATATACCTCGGTAAAAATCAATAATCACATGACAAAAAAATATGATCATAAAAATATGGCAATGGACTAGTATGATGACTATGGAATGATTCATAATGGTGTGCTTTTGTCATTTTAAGCCAAAAAGTTTACTTTTTAGACAAGTATATTATGTTTATTATGTATATTATGCTTTTAACATGTGACACATGTAATGTGACCATCAAAGAACATGATTTTTATAAAACTTTTGTTCTTATGCTTTGAAAGTGTCAGAGTTTCATAAAACATTTTTGACTATGTTATAATGTTTTTTTTACACCGTGTGTAATTTTTATAGAAACCTTGCTCATTGTATGAGTAATCATGTATCTTTGTAAATAAAATATTCAGTCTTGTATTTGTGTACTTTGTGGTTATTGGTTTTTACTAAAAAAAATATTAGTCACATATCACACTGATAAACAGATGACTTAAAGAAATGTTTGATGGGAAAAGGAAACACAGTGTTGTGCTGCTAAATTTTCAGCTCCCAATGTTTAAATAAGAAAATGCCAATAGGAGAAGCAGCCCCGAGTCTGCATGTAAAACATTAACCTCCATAGCAGTGATACTCGTTCTTACATAGGTGCACTTATTCTTTGTTATCGTACTTTACTGTTCCAATGAAACAAGAAGATCTCATTTCAAAGTACATTTTTGGCCATCCTGTGATCTCACTGTCTTAATATTTCAGAGCTGCGTTAAAGTCACTCTCACGGCACTGATTTTACAGTAATGTACAACAATTGTAATGTCACTGAAATTTCCAAACTGCCTTTTCTCCAGTAAGGGTTGTGTGACTGCACACTGCCCATGACAGGACTCCTTACTATCTGTACAGCAGAAGTTTGAATCCAGTTTTATCTATATGTCACCAAATTACAACAACAGCCACCTGAAGGTAAGACTGTTAGTCACACAAATGGTGGACAGAAAATTATTTTCCGATTTAGAATAAATCAAATGACTCGATTAACATTTTTGATTGATTTATTATTAAACCTTTTCTTATCAGTCCTCTTACATCCATGACAAAGTGTGTACAGGCTTAACATATGATATCTGCATCAATTACTGACATAACATCAGCATATCAAGGAGTTTATGACTGATCTGTTTTTCTAATACATTTGGAGAAATTGTGCTGTAACTTCACATATTGTGAAATTTTCTGTTCCTTGTTTTTCTAGATGTTTCCCTTCTGGGTTCTCATTCATGGCTTTTAACCAGGAGCTCAGTGCAACATTTACGTTCACCTCAGGTCCTGGACATGATACTGTTTATCTGTTGTAGATGAAGTTTTTGAGGCCTGTCAATTCTTTCTCTTCTCTTTTTCTCCAGTTTCCTTCAAATATTTTAAGGACACAATGCTCAGCATGTCTTGATGCATTCTCAATCATGCAGAAAAGTAAATCTCCAAAAAGTTGAATCTGTTCCTCTGAACGTAGCGTTTTGTGGGAGAAACGTTTCGTCACTCATCCAAGTGACTTGTTCAGTCTCAGCTGACTGCAGGATTCCCCAATCTTATAAACAGTACATTTGCATACTGACTGAAACCAGCCTCCCAGCCCATTGTTCCTTCAGTGGGCTGACGAAACGTTTCTCCCACAAAACGCTACGTCCAGAGGAACAGAATCAACTTTTTGGAGAATGCTCAGCCTGGTGACAGCACTTTGGGAACCCCTTTGTTAGGGCAATATACATAGATTCAATAAAAGAAATCCTAACACATAACTGCAACAGGCTGTTAGCAACAAAATGCCTGAAGATGCTATTTCAAATTGGTTGTTTGCAGAGATGGGCAGTAACGTGTTACTTGTAACGCGTTACTGTAATCCGATTACTTTTTTCAAGTAACGAGTAATGTAAGGGATTACCATTGCAAAAACGGTAATTAGATTACAGTTACTTTCCCGTAGGAACGCTGCGTTACTGCGTTACTAAAACCGTGAGTTTTTTGCGAGAATGTCTCATGACAGTGACGTAAGCGAGTGCGACGTTCGTGACAACAGCTGTCTGCAGATCAACAATGGATAATATATCAAGTACGGGAGAGAGTATGAGCGTGCAGCGTTTAAAGCGTGGAAGTACTGACCTTATTTTGAGTTTGATTCCATAAAAAGTGACAAAAACATTAGCGTCCGTTGTGCGTGGGAAGAAAACTTCTTTTTACAGCGAAAAAAAACCCCTTAACTTCCAAGCAAGCAGCGAGTGCGCTACGACTGTAATGGGAAATTCACAGAGAAACTCGCGGAGTCTTCAACTGACCGCTGCGGCACACCTGCACCAGGCTAAACCTCCGCCTACCCCCGTCCTGCTTTACAGGTGAAAATAGAGCAACTAGCCTTTGACTTTATTTATTTTCTGCTGTGTTTTACTTGCATCTATTTGAAAGAGTGAGTGTAAACACAAAAACATATTTTATTTTATGTGCTGGAATGTGCAGAAAATAGGTTTAAATGTTAAACAAATTTCTTCCAGTCAGAGAATGTTGCACACAATTAAGTTTTTGCTTGATGCATAAAGTTAAAAGATTAAAACTAATAAAACAAGTTTTAAAAAGAGACTTTTCCAATTGATTACATTTTGTATGATGGATTATGCAGAAAAAGTAGAATTGGGCTGAAAGATCTATCGCTTTATCACCTATTCAGGTTGTAAATTGTGTTTTTAAAAAGTAACTAAGTAATTAATTACTTTTGAAAATAAGTAATCAGTAAAGTAACGGGATTACTTTTGGGGGGAAGTAATCAGTAATTAGTTACTGATTACTTTTTTCAAGTAATTTGCCCAACACTGGTTGTTTAAGTTTTCTGTCATGTGTAGACACGTCATCGTGCCCAGGTCAGAGGTATTTATTTCTGAGTTGCGCATGCGTTGAGCCCGTGAGCACTATCTACTGACGTAATAGGGTATACCTAGAATGCAGAATTTAGATAATTCACACAAAAAAACAAAACAAAAAACGTAGATAATTCACAGCTGTAAACAAAAGAATCGCACGCGCGCAAAAAACGTGAAACACCGTTTCTGCGCGTGCTCCGTAAAACTGAACGTGTAGCATCTTCCAACTTACACAGGACGTTACTCCTGCCAGCTTCAAAATAAAAGGCGACATTAGTCATTTTAGGCCAAGAAACAGCGACAGTGCGTTTAAATATCTATCGAACCGTTATTTTTTTCAATTAAATGACTACAAAGATATACAAAAAGTTTGAACTTAAAAGTAACGATCCATAATACAAAAGTCGATGCTTTTATTTTTAACATCTATGTCGGAAGCAGTGGTTCGGACCCCCTTCACGTCGCTCTGCTAGCGCAGAGCCATTTATACTAAGCTAACGGTTTAGCACAGCTGACCTCCGTCTTTACGGGGTTTATTTCCCGGGTTAGTTGTAGTACGACAGTTAGCTTCAAGATGGCTTTGTTGACGCCATTATTCGCTTTTCTGTACCATCTACCGCAGGTGTACAAGTGGCTACTGAAGCCGTATTATGTAGCATCCCTCTTCATGTCTATAGCATTTCTAGCTGTCCGCAAAACGCCCGGCATCTGTGACCGTCTGGCCACACAGCGAGAAGACGGCAACTCCTGCGACTTCGACTGGGTCCGTAGAAAAAGCCAGAAAGTCTGGTCGTTTTCCCGAATGTGTTAGCAGCTAGCCGGTCAGTCAATGCTGGACCAATGCACAGGCTATGATAACGAGGGCTAGATGACTTTAGCTGTCAGGCCAAACAGCGGCCAAAAAGCAACTCATTTATGTTCTTGGACTTGTTGACTAAGATACACAAGTGAAAACGAGTCATTTGTAGTTTTCCGCTGTTGATGAATGTGTTTTATTACTTACGGGATATAAATGAAGGTCTGTTAAAATACAAGAATAAACATGGGGTGTCAGTGTTACTGTGTTGGTCCTGGAGGTTGCAGGAGGGGAGGCAAAATCAGGGTATCACAGAGAATGAGGGTTGTAGTAATAATAATAATAGTACTAATAACAAAAGCCAAATGGAACCGAATTTAATGTCTCGTTAGAGCTCTTACACTCATCATGGACATGAATGTCGTGGTGATGTTGGGCTTTTAATGATTTCTTTGAACTGTTGTTTTGTGTACTGCATAAATCTGTAGTGACCTTTAACAAAAAAAAAAGAATATATGTCTCTTAAAAAGTTGCACCCCAACCAGACACTTGGTAGTCATTAATAAGCTTCTGGTATAATCTTGTCTGGATATTTGACCACTTTGCTTTGCAAAACTGGAAGAGTTCATTTAAATTGGTTGGTTTCTTAGCCCAGACCAGGCTTTTAAGCATAGTCCACAAATTTGGGTCTTAACATTAGTCTGCAAAACCAGTTGTGATGTTCCTGGGATCCTGGGCTTCTAAGTTTCAACCGTCTAGCCACTGATCTGAGGTGAAGTTGAAGAAGTTGCACGTAGTCGTCCTCCTCTGTCTTCATTATTCCATCCACATTGTACAGGGTACCAGTACCACTGGCAGCAACAGCCCTAGAGCATGATGCTACTGCCGCCATGCCTGACAGTTGGTACGGTGTTCTTAGGTTTCCCTCAACTTTACTCCTCCAAACATGGCTCTTGTTATTATAGCCAAAGAGCTCAATCTTCGTCATGTCCGGGCATAAAACCTTTCTCAAGAAGCCTTCGGCTTGTCCAAATGGGAAGCTGCAAAATTCAGTGGAGCTTGCTGTGGAGAGGGTGAAGCCCCACCACAGCAAAGACAGACACTGGTGTTCTAGCAGTTTCCAGGTCATGAGGCTTGAGCCCTGCTGGTTTCTGGGTTGTTTCCTCTCATCTGTGGGAGACAGATTGGTCTTCTCGCAGATCTTGCCAAAGTGGTGACATATCTGAGTAACTTGTACTTGGGCACAACTGTTTGTACTGATAATCTAGCCTCATGCAATCCTGTGTTTTACATCTACAAGAACAATGTGTCCAAATTGGAATTAGAAACAACTGTTCATGCCTTTGTTTCCTCACAATCTGACTGTTGTACATCACTGTAAATGACTTATTTGGCAGATGTGGTGCTTTATTTGCAGTTGCTGTTTTGACAGAAGAGATACAACACCTGTGCAAGTATCAGAACAGGGCTTTAAAATCTGTCCAGAGCTAAAATGAAAATCATCTTAGTGTTCTCTCTGCTCATCTCACAGTTTTGTTTTTGTTTCTGCAATCAGCTGAGTAAGAAAGGTGTAAACAACAACCAGTCAAATAGGAAATGCTGGGTTAAAATGAAGTGTTAGCAAATCGTGTCAGAGCTGTAGAGGCTGTCAGAGTGGAGCAGAGACGGCAGGGTAACAATGTTTGTGTTCTCAGAGAGAGGTGGAGATCCTCATGTTCCTCAGTGCCATCGTGATGATGAAGAACCGCCGGGCGAGTGAGTAAATGTCTTTTTCATAGTGTGGATGAGTTGTGTGCTATCCAGCGCTCTGTGATGTTCTTTGTCAAGGGGCTTTTTAATTGGCTGTTCAGTGAATTCCTCAAGATTCAGCCCGTTACAGTCTGAGCTCTGTTTCACATTTAGTAGTGAATTTGAAGGATGTTGCATCATCATGTTCATTAGGATTGTTTATTATCTGCTGCTAATCTGTTTTATAGCATTGACTAAAACATGAAAGTGTTTCTGTGTCGTTTGTGTCAGTAACTGTGGAGCAACATGTGGGCAACATCATCCTGTTCAGCAAAGTGGCCAATGTGATCCTGTTCTTCAGACTGGACATCAGGATGGGGCTGCTCTACCTGACGCTCTGCATAGGTCTGTCAGCTCAGTGTTTAGACAGTAGCACCTCACAGAAACCGTCAGGTCCCACAGGCCCAAACAAACTACAGGAGAGAGAAGGCTAAAGATCATTTATTCATCCCACAAGGGAGTTTGTTACCGCAGTAGGATAAAAAAATCTAAATACTTAAAGTAAGAGTGCCACAGGCCTTAAAGAGTGCAAACATGTATATATGCAACAGTGACGAAAAATAAACATCAAGGTAGCTAAAAACATGAAAGTGAGGATGTTGTGACGGCTTTAAATGTTGACATGAACACACAGAACAGAGGTTTAAATAAGACATTTACTCCCTCATTTGATTTTTATGGGTTTGGTGTGAAGTTTGAAAGTCATCTACTTGTCCAGTTGTTGCCTCGCATAAACAATATGGATTTATGTAAGCGTTCTAAGATTGTGGTGTGTTAACGGATCAAAGGTTCTGTGTAAACCCGTTTGCATCAGTAGTGTCTCTACTACAGCCTTTAGAGTTGTCATGAGTTGATGTTTAGTTTGGGTCAGCTGCCATCGGTCATGGATGTATGTATGTTAACATACAAAGACACAGTAAGTTCACTAATATGTAACATCCTGCTGAGAGCAGCACAGTTTACTCGAGTCGGCTGAAAAAGCAGCAGACTGAGTGTGTGTGAGGGAGAGATCCATCTGCTATGATCTTCTGTGTGTTTCAGTGTTTTTGATGACCTGTAAGCCTCCTCTGTACATGGGACCCGAGTACATCAAATACTTCAGTGACAAAACTATTGATGTGAGTACAAGTGGAAAAGTTGGTGGTAGAGGTTTGGATGTTGGTGAAATACACAGTTATGTCCAGTTCTTTTTTTTAAAATTGTGTGTTTACCATGTGTGTCCAGGATGAACTGGCGAGAGACAGCCGCGTGACGTGGATCGTCGAGTTTTTTGCCAACTGGTCTCCAGAGTGCCAGTCCTTCGCGTCTGTGTACGCTGATCTCTCTCTCAAGTAAGGCTGAGACCATCCTCTGGTGAAATTGTGGCGTGTCTTCATCTGCATTCAGGAGTAACTTCAGTGCCTTCTGTTCTGTGGAATAGGTATAACTGTGCTGGCCTAAAGTTTGGCAAAGTGGACATTGGACGCTATGGAGAGGTTTCCAAAAAGTAAGACCCTTTTGAATCAGTTTTCTCCATGACGTTTGGTTCCCCACATACATATGAGCACTCTCTGTTCCTGTTCTGCAGGTACAAGGTGTCAGCATCTCCACTCTCCAAGCAGCTTCCATCTTTGGTGCTGTTCCAAGGAGGGAAGGAAGTTATGCGGCGCCCTCAGGTGGACAAGAAGGGCAGGGCTGTGTCGTGGAGCTTCACTGAGGTGAGACTGCTGCTGGCAGTGTGCTAAAGGTGGACACCTGTAATATCAAAGATGTTCTTTTTCTCAGTAACCACGGCAACCACAGTAACACCTGGACTTGGTCGCATGGCACTGTAGCATCCTGTTTGTCAGTTAGAACGTGGTCAGTGGAGCGAACGATGTGCAAAGTAATCTAAAAAAGAGAAAACAAGTCCATCCACTGTCTGAAAAAGCCATACTACCCCGCAGTGCGTCGTCTCACCCTGATGTCACCGTTTGTTCCATCAGAGTGTGCGATTGTTACACAGAATCCTATTTACATTTACTCCAATTATAGAAAATAAGGAAATATCTGAAATGCTGAACGTAAGTGGTGTTAATCAGAACATTTATAATGTTTGGTTTTTACAAATATTTACATCTGACATATGTGCATGAAAAAGTCACTTTGTGTCTTCTTCTTTGCAGGGTTGACATGGGATAAGAAATATGTTTCTTTAAAAACTGATGAGTTGTTATTATCTTCAATAAGTGACAGAAGCCCAATATTAACACAGTCCTCTGTGAGTAAGCACTTGGCCACAGTGGAGAGGAAAAACTCCCGTTTCACAGGGAGATCCCTTCATTCTAACCAGGGTCAGGGTTGACTGGTTGGGGCTGAGGGGAAAGGCAGAGCTTATGTAGAGCTGTGAGCTCCAGAAACTTGCACATCAGTTCAGTTATATAGTGTCAGCTGTTCCCCTCCTGATCCATATACTTGATACCTTGTTCCACAGAAGAGTCTTTATATCGTTAGCTTCATAGCATAATTGCCTAAGTCATGTTTTTGTGTTAGGCACTTATGCTATGAAGCTAACGATATTTAAGACTGTGTATGCTTGGTTTGTTTCCGTCAGGAGAACATCATCCGAGAGTTCAATCTGAACGAACTCTACCAGAAATCCAAGAAGCTCAGCAAGACCAGAGGAGACAAGGTCAGCCAATCCCAGTTCCCCCCAGTGCCCGAGGAGGAGGAACCAGAGCAGCAGGGAGCTGAAGCCCAGGGGGCGGAGTCTGAATCCAAGAAGGACAAATAGGACCATTTGTATTACTCACACTGGACTTGTTAATGGAATCTGTGGGTCCACTGTGGGTCAGCTAGCTCCTCCTCCACCATTGTCTTCATGCTCCTCTTCAGAGTGTTCTGTTTGTTTACTTGTGAATCAGGCCCCGCCCCCTTTCCCTGAACATCCCTAATATGTAATTTAGCAGAGTATCAAAGCAGACTGCACGCACTCAGTGGTGCCACTGCAGTAAACCATCCCAGTTCTCTTTGTGTGAAGAAAGTAAAGAACCAGAGGTCACTCTGTGGTGGAGGAGCTTGGCTGGTGGGAGCTGATGATGTAATTCAGACATGCATCTAAGAGACGTCCAACACAGGAGCAGTACATGTTACAGTTTTATGGTACTAATGACTTATTTTAATCTTTAATAATTTAAATGCAGTTAGTTAGTTACTGATGTGGACCAATCAGCAGCTTTGTCCGTCACACACATTCCATCAGCTTCTGTTTAGTTTTCTGCTTTTATTGTTTTCACCTGCTGACCATGACTGTGTGCAGTTCCCAGTCAGCTGTTTCTTTCTTTGGACACACCTTACAGACCCTGACTGGCAGCAGTTAGTAGTCAGGTTGATTTAAAGTAGCGGTGAGTCAGTGATCCTATGCCTCACCCCAGTTTCTCACCTGGTCTCCAGTCTGCTGTGTATGACCAGTGTTCTACAGTTGCCTTTAACAGATGGTGTAAAACACGTCGTAGTCCGGGTGTAACTCCCTACCTGACGAGCCCACCTTTGGTTTTAGTTTGCATTTACAGTTTTATGAAGTCAAAGGACTTTTTTCTTAAACTTGACTAAATGCATGTGTAAGTTTACATTTTAAAGTTTCAATGAATAATCTGATAGACTAAATAATACATCAAATAATTGCTGACTTGGGATCAGTGAGGTAGTTTCAGGCTTCTCGGCTGTGCTTGGTTCCCGTTTGTGCAGAAACATGAAAATGAGGCATTGATGTAGAATCCTGTGTGAACTGCAGTAACCCCCTAAGAACCATGCAGCAGCAATAAGAGGCTTGCAGCAGTGTGGCAGCACTGTTTGCTGCTCTAACACCAGGACACCGGGCGGTGCACACGAACACAGCTCACTGCTGACACTGACCTGAGCAGTGAGCTTCCATCTCAGCACTGCTGTAGACTATAAGTAGCTGATGATTGAACCACTGCAAAGAAAGTAGCAGAGTCAAGCTAAAGTTTGGGGTTCGTTCAACAGGAGTTTCATTTCTTTCTTCCTCCTTCATTGTGTTATTTGTGTGTAGTTGCCATTGAATGTAGGTTTATAAACCCTGCTGTGTTTTATCCACCCATCATTGAATTTTACTTTCAAACAGAGAAGGCTTCGGTTTCTGTCTTAACATGTAATTGATGACTTAAACATTCTGATAAACGAAGAGCCATGTGATAAGTCTGTGGAGAGCCTCAAATACATTTTCTTTTCTAAAAACAAAAATCTAATAATGATCAATAATTGGGATGCTCCATGGAGGGGAGAGTCACTTGTTTGGCCAGTCTCATCCGTGAGGAAAGTGTGGATTATATCCATCTTGTCCACAAACTTCATATCTACGGGTCTCAGCGGGGGTGTTGAGCCCCGAGTTGAGAAACTGCACACAGTGACTAACAGAGTGTGGAAACACAGCTGGTGGATCCAGGAACCTCTGCACTTCTCACCCAGATGATGTCAGATGTGTCCTACACTTTGATTGGCCGAGCCCTGGACTCCATGGTGATAAAATGAGCGTGTTTCCGCAGACTGAGGATCATCTGGGTTACCAACATCGCTGCATTCATGTCTTTGTTACAAACCTTGTTATTTGTTACATAGTGAACCAATTTTTTGACACGTTTGATGTTTTTCCTTTTTTACATTCAGTAAGCACACTGTAGTTTTACAGACGTTCGTTCCTGATTCAACCTGTTGTTACAAAACCTGCTTGGTTTATGATACATGTCCATGTTTCATCTCTGTGGCGTGTTACATTTCATTCAGAAAAGTCTGGCTTGTTTGCTGTTCATGCAGTAAAGACCATGTGCACATGAAGCGCTGTAGTGCTGTCGTCCTCCTTCCTGTAAACACGAGTCGGACTTTTAGCTCGGATTTTGGTCACCACCCTCACAGTGACATACTGACAAATTAAGTTGCTGATAGTTTTGATCTGGAACTCTGTGCCAGGGTGTCTTTGTGTAGCCCAATTATCTGCAGAAGATGTTTCGTCTGTGGTTAAATGAATATAGCTAATTAAGCTTATAGAAAATTAAGATGAATGAGAAAAACCAATTAACCATGTCCATTAGAAAGACTCATATTGAACTTTTCAGCTACTTTGGGCTGAGTTGCCTTCATTGATTTTATAAGTTCTCTAGCTTTAAAAAATCTGTTCACAAGCCACGCTTGTTGGATGTATACACACATATTAAGGTGCGGATGTGTCATTCTTAACGATTAGCTAGTGGATCATGTTTTAGTCAGGTGACCTCTACAGTGTAGGCGACATCAGGCAGGGGCAGTTACATTGCTAATGGGGGCAAAATGAGAAAATGGGACTGTTGTGGAGAGCTGCACAATAAGCTGAAGTTAATACTGCTGAAATTGAAATTTAAAATGTTTTAATTAAATTAAAAATTCTGCTGAAATTCTGGTTAGGGTAGATGTTAGAATTGAGCAATGAAATGTGAAACAGGTAAACTTTGTAACAGTATTTATGAACATTCACTGAAAAAATTAGGAATTCAATTTTATTTACACAGCCCCAAATCACAACAACAGTCGCCTCAAGGCGCTTTATATTGTAAGGTCGACCCTACAATAATACATAAAGAGAAAAACCCAACAATCATATGGCCCCCTATGAGCAAGCACTTTGGCGACAGTGGGAAGGAAAAACTCCCTTTTAACAGGAAGAAACCTCCGGCAGAACCAGGCTCAGGGAGGGGCGGGGCCATCTGCTGCGACCGGTTGGGGTGAGAGAAGGAAAACAGGATAAAGACATGCTGTGGAAGAGAGACAGAGATTAATAACAGATATGATTCGATGCAGAGAGGTCTATTAACACATAGTGAGTGAAGAAGAAACTCTCAGTGCATCATGGGTGTCTGTCTCCTGAATCCAAACTGGAAGCTGGTTCCACAGAAGAGGGGCCTGAAAACTGAAGGCTCTGCCTCCCATTCTACTTTTAAATACTCTAGGAACAACAAGTAGGCCTGCAGAGCGAGAGCGAAGTGCTCTAATAGGGTGATATGGTACTACAAGGTCATTAAGAGAAGATGGGGCCTGATTATTTAAGACCTTGTATGTGAGGAGCAGGATTTATCCAGATCTTTATGTCTTTAAGACATTTGTGCCGTTGAACTAACTGATATGTGTTTTCTGACTTCATGGACAGATGGATAGAGATGGGTATCATCTGCATAGCAGTGCCTTCAAATGATGTTACCACCTTTATTGTTCAACTTTGAAATCTCTGAGGCAGCTTTCTTTCAGGGGTCTTCAAAGCTCTTTGAATGAATCTTTTGTTCTGTTCTTTGTCAAGCTGATCCCACACTGGTTCAATAATGTTCAGGTCCTGCTGTAATATGGTGTTTTTCTATCCAGATATACTTTTGCTGCATGGGCAGTGTGTTTGGGATCATTTTCATGCTGCAAAATGAAACTCGTACCAATCAGATTCCTTCTAGATGGGATTGCATGATGGATCAAAATCTGATCCTGTGTTCAAAATAACTCCAGTTTCAATAAAATCCCCAACATTACTGACTTAAATGCAACAAATCTTTGGTTCAAACTGTCAGCAGCTGCAGTTGTAGGTAAGAAATCGTTCTGAAGTGGCCTCACATCAGAAGACCCTCCTGCTGACTTTAATACGTGCTCTGTTTTGCCTCAGCATGTTTCCAGGTGATTTTTCGTGTCATGCCCATTGCTCAGGTAATCGTTGGTGAGCACAGGTGTATACAAGTTAGAAAGTGTATGAAGTGTGGAGTTCAGTATTAGTCCATGTGTCCTCAATATGCATTGTACCAGTAGGACTGTTCCAGGCAGCTGGCCCTGCTCTCCATCCTTCCTGCCTCGTCTCACTCTTCTTCTGCTGCTTCATTCAGATGGCTGACTAAACCCAGTTTCCAGGAGCAGAGAGCAGTTTTGTTTTTGCTTCCAAGAAAGCAAATGAAGAGTCACCATGCAGGTAAAACCTTCATGTTCACACAGTTACTTCCTGCTATTACTGCTTATATGCTACTTCCTTTGGTTGCCTCCATTCCCTCTGTCAGACCACACTGTTGGATTTGATAAAGGATTTCAGTGCTCGTTGACCAGGACTGAATGTCTGAAAACCTGAGTTCACTTGAAACCTTGGCTGATTGTGACCCACACCTGTTTTCACACCTTGGCTCGTGTGATTAGGCAGAGGATCAACAGGGGGTCCATGTCCCTCTTGGGGACACTCCCACCAATTACTCGTAGAGCTGAAGAAGCTTCTTGGATAAAACGTCTTCAAGGAAACTTTAAAAAGTCCAGATGCTTTTCTTTCCCAGCTCCTTGGACTACAATGAGCTGGATGACTGAGAACCTTCACAGACTTTATGTATGAAAGTTCTTGGTCTCAGTGATGAACTCGTAGTGATCCATGTCCACCTGTTTGTTCTGCAACTTTAGCGTTCTGGTGTGAGATCTCATTAACATAATTTCCTACGTATAGTAGCTAACAGCTGCAATAAAGCACCTGCAGAAAACACCAAATATAATATCACTGGGACATAAATCACAGAGGTGGGAACTAGTATTTTGAAGTATTTGTACTAAAGTACTTAAGTACAAATACTTAGTTCCTGTATTTAAGTCAAATATCTGCACTTTGTACTCCTTACGTTTTTAAAACAGGCTCATCACTTTAGGTTTTATGCCTTTATGCTCAGGGGGTAAAGTGGGCGGTTTATCAAATTACTGTGACCGAGCAGTGCTAATCCATGTTTGTAAATGAAGTTAGCGTACACTCTTTTCTCTCCCTGGAAATTCATCAGCTGGAGCTTTAGCTAGCAACACATCCTGCCACAAACTGCACAAAAACAGATGTAGAGGTTACATTTGATGCATTAATCACTTATTTAATCTGTATATGATACATTTTGATAAATTATGTCGTTTTATATTTTGAAAAACTGTCCTGAAAAACTAAGTACAGTGGTCCCTCACTGTAACGCGGTTCGCCCTCGCTGTTTTGCGGATTTTTCTTGTGCAGTTTTGCATGCTTCTTTATTTATTTATTTATAGCGCATTGTGTTCTGCGTCCTGATTGGCTGTAGACCATTGTCAATCAATCTGGTGCCGTGTCTCCTGTACAGTACAGAATACGTTCAGCTTGTCAAATTTACATAAATCTTCGATCCTAGCAGTGTGACTCTGTGCTGTACTGTATGTTTGTAAGTTTTCTTCCCAACAAACAACAATATCGACGAAACATTTTGCACCGTCAAAGGCTCCTGCCGGAGACTTTGGTTTCATTCTGTAATACTGGACTTATTTTTCTACGAAGGTTTTAACTTTGAGTGTTTAAACAAAAGACAAAAGTGTGAAAATGTTCATGCCTGTCTGAGAAAAGTGTATAAAGTGTGTAGTGATCAATATCAATATAGCAGCAGGTCCAGTTATCTGTGCATAAAAAGGATCTCCTTGAATTTTCCTTCAAGGAGATCCTTTCTTACTGCGAGTACTTTTTCCCTTGTACTCGACTAAAGACGTTCAGCCAGTACATTTTTTTACAGAAGTATCTGTACTACTGTTCTACCTGAATACAGAATGTGTGTACTTTGTCATCTCAGAGAGTCGTGCTGCAGCGAGAGGCGATCCTGTGAACTGGAACATGTTTGTGAAGCATCAGCCTGAAGCAATGGGAGGTGCTGCTTTAATGGTTTTATCCAGAGGCTCAAACTGACACAATGGCAAACACAACCTCTTCTGGGTCAATATTAAAAACTCTGCAATATTTATCAATAGCTAGATTTCCATAGAAATTCATATAAAACAAGGTCAATTTAAATAGGTGAAATAAAAAAAAAGGACAACACTTGCATTTTCAAGGCATTCGCTCATTTTCCACAAAATCCTGTCCCACCTTTAACAACGACAAGTTAAAACAGTTTCCAGATTCGCTTTCGTTTGTTCAGAGAACACAACACGTGGTCGTTCCATCTGAAATCACCACACACACACACACACTCACACACTCTAATGTGTATACGTCCTGTTTTCATTCCTCTCCCTTTGCTACATTTTTCTGTAGCTTGAAAAATTGTCTTCAGCTGTGAGACTTTGGGACGAGAAACATATGCTGATATTAAAAAGAAAGGTTATAATTTGAGTACCATATGGTAACTGGTTAAATTTGTATCAGCGCATCTGCTGATCTTTTTGTCCAAAGTATTCTACATGTTTTATTTTGCATTACTGTCAAACTGTCACTAGTCTTCTGCAGTTTTTCCAACTACACACTGAGAGCTTCCTGGTGTTTCAGCTCAGTCCAGTTTTATTTCTACAGCACCAAATCACATCAGCAGTCACCTGAAGGTACAGATTGATCCTGATTCAGTTTCATGGTCAGACTGTTTTCTTTCGACACTTTGGAGAGATTCACGTTCAAACGCTGACTCACATCTGACAGTGAGAGTAAAAAAAAGGTCTGAAAGTGAACGGATGGGCCTTTGCTTTAAATGAAATATCCACATGATTATTTGCAGACTGCATTTACAATCAGTACATGTTTCCCATTTTAAACCATTTTTAAGCCAATCAAATGTGATGACTTCAGATGGAATGACCTGTGCGTCTGCAGCCAAACATGGCGGCCTACAGGGGCGTGTTGGAGTAGTGCATGCTGCAGTCCACATTTTTTTTTTTTTTTTTTTTTAAAAACAGGAAACCACATTTAAAAATCACATCATCCTGTACAAACATGGAATCATATTCACATCTAGGAATAAATCAACAAATGCAGCAGAGAGAGAAGTCTGCTCGTTCCCCCTCCCCCTTCAAATCTTACACTTTTCTTTCCTCCAACAGGAATGAAGTCAGAGTTCATCATCATCGAAGCAGAATGGTACAGGGCCGCTAACAGCTCCCTTTCACTGGGTTCAGGATTACACACACACACACACACACACACCCCCTCCTGTGGTCCAGTGCCATCTGACTGTGCTCCATCAGGTGGATGCTGCTGGTAAAAGCATGGTTTACCTGCACTCCCCCCTGGTGTGACTCATCACCTGTCCTAAAGGGAGCCCTCTGGGTTCCACAGTTTCATGATCTGAATACAAGTGTGAAACTGATGAGGTCTAAAAAGAGAGAGGCAACAAACGTCAGGTAAACACAGCTCGAGTCCAGACCTGTTCCAGAGTGGACCCCGCGGGGATCCAGCCCCTATCCCTGGCAGTGCTAACGCCTTTTCGCTGCTATGCTTGTACAATGCCACACACAGACCTAAGCAGAAGTGAGCAACGTGGGGTCTGTTTGGACCAAGAACTAGTCTTTTCTAGCGCAGCGCCTCTGATTCTGCCTCACTTTAGTCCAGGTTTCTACTGGAGGGGCTGCTCAGTCACACAGCCAATGAGAAGTAAGGTCCAGGTGTCCAGGTCCACAGCAGGAAGCTGTTTTGTTGGGTAAAATCTGAATTTGTTCCTTAGCGGGCATAAAGACGTAGTGCTACGTCCACTTAGTGTCACTGGTCCTGGAGCTGGAGGCTGACTGCCAGTCAGACTGAAATCTCATAGGTGGTGCCCCCGACACCTGTCACCTTCTTCACCCCGCTGCCTTGGGGCTTGTGGGCAGGACTCCGCATCAGTGCTGGGCTGGGACAGGCTACTCTGGGCGGGGCAGACGCGTTGACTGGGTGAGAGGGAGAGGAAGGGGCGGAGCAGGAGGAGGTGGAAGTTGAGGAGAAGGGCTGACCTCCATTAATCCGACTCAGAGATTTCATCTGCATCAGCTCATCCCTGATTTTAGGAAAAGACAGAAAAGGACAATTTTACTGAAAACTGCGAGCTGCACCGTGTTAGCCATGTTAGCTCTCCTGCTAATTTTATCACTGAAGCTCGTCTACATTTGGATGGATGTCACCATTTACTACATTTCGATTTTAACACATTTTGTCTTAAACATTGGAGATGAAGGAATGATTGGATCGTTTTGATCGGTGGAAAAGAATCTGTCAAGTCAGAGTAGAAGTGGGTGTAGTTACGGCGTGCGTTGAGTGAACATGGACACACAGTTGGGCTGTTGCGTTGCCGTTGGTGACAATAACAAGTGTTTATGCTGATTGGCCCTGTGTATGAAAATACTGGCGGTGGGCGGTGCTACCCTCAGCCATGTTCTCCAGTCATGTCGACGCTACAGTTCACATCAAGTCAACCCAAACCAGGGCTACACAAGCTAGCTTTAGTATACTGGTATGTACACAGAGTTCAGTAGTTTACAAACGGTGAATCATGCTTTTCACTTTCTTTAATAATCGTATAGTTACAGAAACACCTTGGCAGTATACAGGGGTGGAGTACGTGTACACAACACAGCGAGCAGGATGGAAGAGAACAGGAATGAGAGACGCGACAGAAAAACTGAAAACGTCATCATGCAAAGGTCAGACTGAGCCTCAGTTTAACAGCAACACTGTGCTGCTGCTCACTCGTCAGGACTGTGGGAGGAAAAGTTTCACCTCTCCTTTTACTTCAGGTTTCACTTCCTGTGTGGTTAAACCGAGGAGAGGAGCAGTAAAAAGCTCGAGCCAAACTTCTCCCACAAACACTGGGCTCCTCAGTTTGATTAAAATCATCATCACTGCACGTCAAATCATAGTGACCAAACAGATGGTGGCAATAACGCACAAGACAACAAACAACGCACAACAGATGGATGGAAGACGAGCAAAGGGAGAAGAATGAGAAACTCACAGGAAGTCTGGCAGGATGAGGAGGAGGAAGAGAGAAGGGAAGAGGAGGAGCAGGAGCAGGAGGAGCAGTCAATCAGGTAGTCAGGTTTCAGGCGAGCAGGCGCTTTTTCAGTGTCAAACCAATCGTCCCGACAAAAGCTGAAACTCATACTCACTTCGGCACTTGGATTCCTCCTCCTCCCATCCCTCCGCCTCCTCCTCCACCTCCTCCTACCCCTGCTGCGTTTGCTCCGGCCGACGCCGAGGCCTTGCGGACCAGCCGGTACTGCATTTCGGCGGCAGCTGCACTTGAATAAGAGAGCGACTTGCCCAGAGGTGGGGGGTGTGGGGAGCGGGGAGGATGCGTGGTGGAGGAGGAGCCCAGAGGCGTGTCAGTCGAACGGGTGCGATAGGGGTAGGCGTGGTGGGGAGCTGCGTGAGGGGCAGCAAAGCGTGGAGGACGAGAGGTGGAGGAAGAGGACGAGGAGTGGTGATGGTGGTGGTGGGAATGGTGGTGGTGGTGGTGATGGTGGTGGTGGTGTGAGGGCGGTGGAGCAGAGGAGGTTTGACCGGCAGGCGCGACAGGTAGGTGGGGCTCGCCCAGCAGGCGCTCCCTCTCTGGTGGAGGTGGTGGGGAGGAAGACGTGGAGGATGAGGAGTGATGGAGGAAGGGGTGGTGGTGGTGAGAAGAACGGTGGTGGTGGTGGGGTGACTGGCTTGACTGGGACTGCATCTCAGCCTCTCTCTGCTGTGACGACAGGAAGGGGGAGCTGTAGCCACCACCCGCCGCTGGCGTGCAGGGTCTCCCACCGGAGACGTCGGGGGCCGCCGAGCTCACGCCCACTCCTTTGTCAAACTCATCGCCGCCTGCTAGCAAGCTGTCATAAGACAGGCTCCCGTTGCGAGATGGGTGGTGGGGCGGGGGTGTCTGATTGGCTAAGCTCTTGAAGCTGGCGGAGGCGGTGGTGGCCTCGGAGATGTGGACGGTGCCCGCCGAGGTGTGCGTGGAGCTGGAAGATCGCGACGCCACTCCAGACAGGACGGTGGGGTCGGAGAAGGAGGGGTAGGAGCGCCCGCCCAGAGAATAGCCAGGAATGCCCCCTCCTCCTCCTCCCCCCTCTCGCCCCACCTCCCTCCTCTCTCCTCCTCCTCCCCCCCCCACTCTTTCAGACGACGTTTCCCTCCGATCAAGGCTGGGCTGCGAGCGGAAACCAGGCTGCTGGCTGGCCTGGAGGAGGGAAGAGGTGGAGGAGGAAGAGTCCCTGGCACTGCCGACGCTCTCCCCTCGACTTAACTGGAGGAGCCAGAGGAGAGAGAAGAGGGAAGGTGAAGGGAGGCAGAGGGAGGAAAAAGAAACAAGAAGAAGCTGAGCACATGAGGGAAGATTAAAGTCATACTGCACTCTAGTGGTGACAGCCTGACACAACAGCCACCCCTAACTAATGGTGATTAGTCAGGGGTGGGTCATCTAAGTGGAAGGCCGGTGGTTTGACTCTAGTCTGCTTTCACAAGTATCCCCCAGTGTATCCATCAGTGTGTGTGTGTGCATGTTAGGTTAAGAGCACTTAATAGGAGAGTGCTCTAAGTACTCAGAGTGAAAAAGCACAGTTATTAAAAGAACCAGCCCATTTATCAAACTGCTCTTTGCAGCAGTAGCAACCCTGATTTTCCAGACGATCAACTTGGCGACAGCTCCATCATCATAATGTTCATTATTATAATGATGCCAGTGTTCATCAGACTTTCTGGATCCTTCTATTGTGCACTGTATTTGGAGCTTCCTGCGCTGTGCTTTGGTTTGTACACATACAGCTTTAAACTGCTGACTCGGCATGTTTCAGTAACGTTTCAGATCGTCTTCCATAATAATTTCTGAGATGGTCAAATGATGGCGTTCGCTGTATTTACTCTGATATTTAAACACTAAAGGGGAATCGTACAGAGCTACAACCATAGTCACTCAAACCCTTTTTCCATTAGTACCTACTTGGATCGTCTCGATGTGACTCGAACTATTACGACTGCCACCCAACGGGCGGGGGGGTCGGTATAACGACGCAGCCAAAGATCTTGTGATGTCATTTGTATGCGACATCAACACCACAACAAAGGAACACGTCAAGGCTCAAGCTGTGTCCCAAAACCTAGGCCGCATCCTTCAAAGACCGAGAAGGCCTAAAGTGCGAGGCTGTGAAATGGGACGGTCTAGCCTTCAGATCTGCGTCACCGCTGTGTCGGTGGAGTTTAATAAACTCGGCCGTCTGCTCCTTGCTGTCTAAAACATAACAGGACACTGGAGTAAACTCTCGACCGTCTCACTGTTTAATCAGTTTTCAGTTTTGTTGTTTGACGTTTATTCAGCTGTGTGAAAATCCCAGAGGAACCCACCCGGGGGATAAATAAAGTTTTATTTAATCTAGTCTAATATAATAACTTTGATCTCAGCCAACCCGATTTACTCCGGAACAAATAAAACACTGAAAAAGCCAAACAATAACATTTGAAGTTATCCGAGTGACTTATATATTACGATTAACCTGAGTAGCGAAAGACCGTGGGGGTCTGATGATGAAGCCGGGAGTCCGCCGTTCTCGGCGGCTCTAGTGACCCTCAAGCTCTCGGCTAGCTATCGAGCTGGTGGGTAACAGACGTCTCCGAAAATGTCGGAGCACTTTTGCAAATATGCGATATCTTGATAAACCGAGCAGATATTTGAAGTTTACACAGCTACATCCTCGCCTGAAAATATGTTAAAAGTTTATTTTGTGACCCAGAAAGATTAATAAGAGTAATTTTAAAACTTAGTAGCGGCCGCCATTGTTGGCAGCTGGAATTGGCTGGGCCACGCTATGAATTCTGGGATATGGTGGGCCACGAAGGACACACCCGACCCATCCTTCAAATCTTTGGAAAAGGAGGACGCATTTGTGGGCTGCATTCGGAGGAGTCAACGAATTTGGACAGCCTTCGGCGCGTCGCTGTGACGTAATCGGTCTACAAATGCGGCCTCCGGAGGATGCAGCCTACGTTTTGGGACACAGCTCGAGTGTGTGGCTTTGTGTCACACTCTGCATGTCCCCACTACTGTGTTTTAAAAATGGCAGGAGTTGCTCGCATGACGCATCCAGTGATGTCCCTGACTGGCCAATCGTTGGCATGCAGTCTGGTGACATCACATTTTCGGATCACTTGGAACCCCAAGTAATGGAAAAGGGCTACAAGACAGTTCTAACCAGGAAGGAGAACTAACAAAGAAAACAAACTGAGGAGTGGAGTGACATGAACCAGACATGGGCACAAATACTGAGTAGAACCAGTGTATTTATAGCAGTCCTGATTGCTTCACGTTTATATCTGACTGTGTTCAATTCAATTCAATTTAATTCAATTTTATTTATATAGCGCCAAATCACAACAAAAGGCGCCTCAAGGCGCTTTATATTGTACAGTAGATAGCACAATAATAAATACAGAGAAAAACCCAACAATCATATGACCCCCTATGAGCAAGCACTTTGGCGACAGTGGGAAGGAAAAACTCCCTTTTAACAGGAAGAAACCTCCGGCAGAACCAGGCTCAGGGAGGGGCGGGGCCATCTGCTGTGATTGGTTGGAGTGAAGACCGGTCAAAGAACGCCGCTGAGACTGAGTCATGAAGGCTGTTTTCAGTGGTTTCATTACAGTATTTCAGCCACGTCCAGTGCAAATTGAAGGAGACAGGAAACCAAGTTAAAAGGAAGATAAGAGGAGGAAACTGCTTTCAGCACAATCACTTACTGATCAACAGAAAGCCACTGAGAAACCAAACCAAGATGGCCGACAGGAAATCAAAAGGAGAAACAAAAATAAAAAACAAAACAGAAATGGAGATGTTAGATTAAAAAATGATCAAAGAAGCAGAAGCAGGGACAAATGGAAGTCCAACCTGACACATAGCACATACTCTTGTATTCTGCGTGCATTACCTGGTTGGCGTAAGCATGTGTGAGCGCCGTGTGGTTCTTGCCAGGGCTGTACGTGGGCCTGTATTTGTACATAGTGGGAGTGGGAGGGGCCTTATTTAGCAAACTGCACTCTGGGAGGTGGGAAGAGAAACAGAAACAAAATGAGCACAGAATCTCTTTATGTGCACTGAGCACCGTTAGCATAGAAGAGCAATAGGTGAGCTAATGCAGAGATACAACGTTTCCAACATGCTCTTTATGTTTGGACACCCTGCATGATTCATACTAGCACAGCTTCTTCTGACAGCTAAGAGTCTCTCAGGTTTTGTGAGACTTTAGTCCATCCTTCCTGCAAAAGGGTCTTGGGGTGTCCTGCATGCACTGCTTTGAAGTCTGGCCAAAGACTTTCCAATATTCTTAGATCAGAGGTGTGTGAGGTCTTCTTGAGGTGCGTTTAGGATCCTTCTCCTCTTGTTTTTAACCTTCTATTCATTTACAGAGATGCTGTGACGTCTGCTTCTGCTGTTCACAAGGATTCAACTGAACCTTTCGTCTATCAGTGTGCCAGTGTCTGCAACACAAAGCCTGATGAGCTTGGATGGATTGTACTTTGGCCCTATAAGTTACATTTGTGTTCTTTGGATCAAACTCCACGGGCATTTTTGTTTATTCAGTATTTTAACTGCATCAGTCACCAGGGCTCGTTTCAAAGCGCAAACCTCTGACAATGAATTTAGAGACTCCATCATATTAGTGCAGGTGTGGCTGCAACACAGCTGCTGTTTTTAATGACACTATGAAGTAAGACATGCCATCTTACAACTGCTGCTTGTGGGACTGTTCAGAGTACTGGCAGGGAGGTGGGGATACTGGAGCCTATCCCAGCTGTCAACAGAGACAGACAGCTACTCATCTCCACACCCAAAATCACTAATTAACGTAATCTCACACATGACAGCGTATCCACGCAGCCGCAGGGATTTGAACCCAGGACCCTCGTGGTGTGAGGCGACAGTACTAATCACAAGCCTCCCGATGACGATAAACATTAAATTATTTGAGGATGGGTTCTCAAACCTTTGTATGCAACTATATGTTGAACAGGAAGCAGACAAACTGAAGTGCAGCAGACAGAGTAAGAGCAAATCACCCTCTGTGTTTCCTCTGGTAATTCCTGGGTAGCGGAGCTCTGGTTTAGGAGGTGGTGGTGGCTCAGCATCACAGGACTGGCTCTCCATCATTTCCAGACTGGACTTTGACTGGAAAGAAGAAACAACATGCAAGAATTGGAGAAAGAAAGTCACAGAATTACCCATCCGTTGCTGAGATATAGACATTTTGTAACCTAATCCGAAATTAAAATTAGAAAGAAGCCTGGGGTCAGACCCAGATGGACTTTTGCTGGGTGGTGTGAGGCTGTAAGAAACTTTACATAAAGTTTGTCCATGTCCAACTTAAATGAAAATGTTCCCGACTGTAACACAGGCAGAGACAAAGGTCAAAGACTAAGTGAAAGAACAAATTATCCATCCATCCATTACCTGCTGTGGTTCGGGTCACAGGGGCAACAGTCGCAGCAGAGAAACTCAGACTTCCCTCACCCCAGCCACCTCCTCTAGCTCATCCAGGGGGACACCGAGATGTTCCCAAGCCAGCCAAGTGATATAATCTCTACAGCGAGGCCTCCTCTAGTAGGACATGCCTGGAATACCTCACCTAGGGGGCATCCTAGTCAGAAGTCCGAACAACCTCAGCTGGCTCCTTTCCATGTAGTGGAGCAGCGACTCTTGACGGGAAACTCATTTCTGACACTCAGATCCACAACCTCATTCCTGCGGTCACTAAACAGAGGCTGTGGTAAATTGACAGCTTCCCTTTCATGCTCATCTCTCGCTTCACCACAACAGATTTGTACAGCATCTCCATCACTGAAGACACCGCCCCAATCTGTCTGTAAATCTTGTGTTGCACTCTCTCCTCACTTGTGGACTCGAGATACTTGAACTCCTCCACTTGGGGCAGTAACTCATCGCTGACCCGGAGTGGGTGTTCCAGGCTGAGAACCATGGTCATGGACTTGGGGGTTCCTGTTGTCATTCCCTCCGCTTTACACTCAGCAACAAACTACTCCAGTGCAAACTGGAGGTCACCACCAGCCAAAAGAACCTCATCATCCACTAAAAGCAAAGATAACATCTTGAGGCCAACATTGTAGAGATCCTTCACCACTTGACTACGCCCAGGCTCTCCATAAAAACTATGAAGAGAGTCTGTGACAATGGCTTGTTGAATGGCTCATGACAACTGGCTTCAGCCACTGCCAGAGCCACACTCCACTTGGCCTGCCAGTACCTGTCAGCTGCCTGTGGACTCCCACAGGCTAACAAACCCAATAAGATTCCTCACTCAGCCTGACAGCTCCCTCCACCTCCAGTATTCACCATCTGGTCCTGGGACTACCGCCACCAACAATCGTGCTTCTCGTGGCGGTACGAGATGCACGATTGCTCCGATTCTTACAGCAACAAAAAAACAAAACAAAACAAAAAAAACAGATAAGATAAAATACAAAAGACACCCAGAAGAAGGTGTAGCAAACGATAAAAACCCCCAACTCAATAAATGGGATCCCGTTTTTGCATCCTTAGCTCTGCAGCACGCAGGCTGTTGGGCTGATGGATGTGGTTGGGTTTTTACTGCTGTGACCTTACAGGATTTCTGCCTGTTGAATTTCAAACAGCTTTTAAAGCTCTCGCTGCCATCTGGACCTGCCTATATGCAAACTTATCAAGTGCAGATTTGAATGAGAAGCACAACGCCCTTGCATAACACTTGTTTATTAGTGGCAGGCTGAAGCAGCCAGCCAGCACAGCGCAGTTTGTGGCAGTTTAGCAAAGCTTCACAAGCACCCTTCCTGTGCCTCTTACCCTGTGCAGATCTCCCTGTATGCCATTGTCCAGTATCTTTGCAGCCAGCTGGGCCTCTGTCAGCTGTGGCCGAAGAAAAGGAGGCTGCAAACTCACACTCTGTGCACACTTTTTCCTGCCCAGATACCTGCAGAGAGTATTCACATCAGTAACTCCTCCCACTATTAAACAGTCCAAGCCATTTCCAATGCAGTGACACATTAAGTGAGCAGCACACTTTTTTTTATATACACACATATATATGTATATGTATGTATACGTATATATATATATATCAAAGATTTATTTGTTTGTTCTCCTAAATACAGCACAGTGCTAAGATAAGATAAGATAAGATAAGATAACCTTTATTAGTCCCACACGTGGGAAATTTGTTTTGTCACAGCAGGAAGTGGACAGTGCAAAAGTTATGAAGCAAAAAGAATACAATAAGAATAAAATACTGTACACAACTGTACAGAATAGAATAAAATACTATATACAGTAGAATAAATAGAATAAAATATACAATAGGATAAAAATAGAATACAAATGCTATATACAACTGAAGCATTTGTATTCTATTTTTATTCTATTGTATAAAATTGATTAGTATCAAATCCAAATTCTTCTTAATCCCTCATCTGATCACTTTAGTGTTCAACACTAACACCAAAACAACAACTCACACATTGTTTAGTTTCTCACCAGCTGTTTCTGTTATTACACTATTCAGTGTCAAGTTTTAAGAAATTATTTTTAAAACCAGGAAGTGTGATGTGTTAAAGCAGAGGTTTCCAAAGTGTGGGGCAGAGCCATTGCAGGGGGGGCGCGGTATGAAAAGAAAAAAAAAAAAAGAGCGCTTGGACACTGTGGACAGGTTGTTGACGGGGCTCCCACACAAACACAAAGCAGGAGATGAAGCATCGCCAAATATGTTTCCAAACCAACTTCCTTCCAAGCCAAAGACAGGAAAATATGGTGAAGCATATCTTCCCTTTGGCTTCACCTGCACAAGTGCCAAGGTAGGTCTCCCCTGCAGAATTAGTTTCCCTGAGTCGGGAGCAGCGCTGGGCTCTCCAAATCACAGACAAACAGTATCCCACAGCTGTTTATGTGTTTAAACCCATTTTGCACAGAGAGACATTTTTTGAAAAATGTATTGACAGCAATGTTGAATATTATTACACAGGAAAAAAAACAACTACACGTAAAATAATCACACCGTGACGCCTCTGCCTTTCTAAATGGAGGGACAGTAACCGCGTGTGTATATGTAAGCGTGTAAAACCTGCAGATAGATTAAGAGTAACAGTATTTTGTCTCTATCTGCCATTCTGCAATTCATCTCATGTAAACAATAACGTGGCGCACAGCGTGACGTGAAAAGAGGCACATACCTTTGTCATCGCGTGACGAACTCTGTATTCCTCGTCCACACGTAAACGCAAAAAAGGAGTTTTAAATAATCTCCGTTTTCGGTGAATCAAAACGCCGTTTACGTGTTGACGAAAGGCCCAAACGCATAGAAACAGCTGCGTTTTCAAAAATACCCGTGTAGGTGTGGACGTAGCGTAAAAGAGTTAGTAGTGTATTTTATTACTACCTGTAATTTATTGCCGTTTACTTATTTGCTTAATTGTTTACTAAATGTTTGAGGTGTGAAATAAACCGCAATGGAGCAAAATATGGGTGTGTGTGGTTGGAGGATGGTTTGTTCCATCCTCCATAACATCCATAACATTTTTCTTGTTAAACAAAGGGGGGCCTGGCAAAAAAAGTTTGGGAACCACTGAGTTAAAGGGAGTGTAATCCTCTCGACACCTGACAGAGTCAAATAAAAGGGGGAAGCAAACGTACCTGGGTGCCTGTGAGCTGCAGAGGACATGAGAGACATTCTTCCAACAGCCACTGGTGAAAGGGTTAACACCTCCTCTGAACTTGCCCGTTACCTGGAGACAGACGCATCACAAAAACTTACATAGAGAATATAAGCGTAGAATGCAAAGTGTGCGTGTGTGTATTAAATGGCTGTTAACATGTAACCACTTTCAAATCAACACATTCAGTAGGATGTGAGGACCATTTGAAGGATAACCAAAGAGGATGTTTTTTCTTCCCACTGTCACTGTGGGGTTGTCTAATATTTGGGGTTCTCTGTCTGTGATCTGTACCTAATATAAGGTGTCTTTAAACAACTGTTGTTAGAAATTGGCACTATATAAATAACACTGACCTGAACTGAATCAGCAAACTCCTGGGTTCCCTGGTGTACATGTGTGGAACACTGACTTCTACTTACTTGTTCATTGGTCGTCCTGCCTCTAGCCACAAGGACTATGTGGAAGCCAGTGAGACCAGCGACAGGGATGAAGAACAGGCCTGCGACACACATTACAGCGAGCCTGAGAGCACGGGGGAGTCAAGGATCTTAGCATCTTAAACATCACTTTCAACAGATGTGATGTTGAAGTGATGTCCATCACTGCTGGACATGCCACCATGACAGCAGGTGGTGCAAAACAACATGTGACGTGTGGGGAGAGCAAAGCCAGAATGTACTCTTGTCCTAGGCCTGTTTATGCAGATTAATGCGTTTATATCGTGCGTTTTTATTCTCAAACAACCCCTTAAAATTCAAAGATTAGATTGGGTGGGGTTGGAGCCATCTTTTCTTAGAAATCTTCCCACACCACAGTGGGGAAAAAAAGGAGTCCCTCATTTAAACAACTTGACAGTAACTTGTAAAACAGAGTACCAGATCCACGGGACATGAAAGGATACGTGACAATGGCGTGCAGGCGGTCAATGTTCTGCCGATGGTAGAGGATGAAGAGCAGCCCAAAGCCAAACACAGCCATGATGTGGGCTGTCAGAGACAGCAGGAAGAGAAAGAAGTAGCGGTAGTTTCTCCTGCCGATGCAGTTGTTCACCCACGGACAGTGATGGTCGAAGTCCTGCAGAGTGAGGGGTACATTTAAGATACTGTCAGAGGAGGCTGAAATATGAATGCAGCCATTAAGAAGCATCATTTCCATGCACCACCTTTCCAGTCTAACCTCATTAAGTCCTCAACAGATATACAGAAGTGTCATCTGCAGTCTGAGTTAGCAGCATGGTGCAGGTTGGGAATGTGACATACTTTCAACAGAATACTCTGATTACAACTCTCCCGAGTGATCCCAAGAGAAGAGGCTTGAAATATTGTACAGCTGCATGTTTAGAGGAAGGTCACAATATCAACAACTGTGTAGTCCTGAGATCAGAGATCTTTGGTCATCTGCTGATACAGACACGGATCCAACACCTGGACTGCTGCAGATGAGCAGCGTAGATTATCCTTTGTATCTGAAACATTAAAATAAAACATGTCGCCTCCTTATTTGTCACACAGTATTTTCATCCAGGGATTCAGACAAATGTACAGTGAAGAACAGCCTGGGACGGTCTGCAGTGTTCTATCATGGAAACCCTGTAAAAGACTGTGTGGTAACTGTGTGTTGGCATCTGACAGCATGCCATTTCCTGGGTGGGGTTACACATACACACTTGCACAGAGCACACAATCCCAAGGTCAGCCATATTTGATTTTAGCCTGGCAACCAGTTCTTTACTGAATTAAGGACAGTGTGATTTTCTCCTGTTTGTCATTGTAACTGGAGAAAGAGACAGCGAGTGCTGGCTTAACGTGGAACGCTGCTAGCTGCATGTTTCACTGCAGCTCTCTGCCAACAGGGGAAAAACATGCAGCTGACACTCAGACATGAGTCGATCAGTGGATTTAGGAAGTCAGCACACCACAACACACTGGTGTGCCCAAATACTGTTTCCTGGCTTTTAACAAGCGATTCATCGTCAGGTTCTGTTCCACACACAGTTACTTAAGAACTTCAGCTCAAACGACATGTCGACACACCTGCAATGATACCTCTAAATATTTAAACTGCAATCGGGATGAGAGGTGCCATCATCATCATCTTCAGCTTGTCCTCTGCAGTAGAAGGCTGCAGTGTGAACATGTCAGGCCATTTAAGATTTTACACCGAGTTTAGAGTCATGCCTCTGAGACATCGAACAGATATAGGTGCGTCGCTGCCGTCTTGCCTGATGATGGACACGAGGCAGCCATTCTGTGGAAACCATTAGCAAATATGCATGTAGCCTTAGAGGCCCATCAAGACCATTTTCACTGGATTAGCATCAGCTACAGTTAGGCTACACATGAGTGTAAGTAAGGAGTAGATACAGAAACATGCTCAGGTTCAAAACTGCAGTAAAGTCCTGTTACAGGTTGTACTTGAGCTGGAGTACTGTGTTATTCAAAGGATGACTACAGGCTGTCCAACTCGTTTGCACCCATCAACACTGATACTCCTCCTTCCATCATAAACTAACAGGAGAGCTGCAGACCAACAGACATTTCCTTCAGTTACGTCTTCTAAACACATGTAAAGAATTATAACAATGATGATAATGACATGCCAAAACCAGCCGCCCAAGTGTGAAAAATCACAGAGCACGTGTGTTTTAGACCAGCTAACTTACAAAGACACGGTTCACTAAACACAGACGCATACAATGATTTACTGTTAAAGACTGTTTCAGATCAAACTGGGCTGTGTGTGGCCAGTGAACTTCATAGTGCAGGCTTACTCAGCGTGCAACATTCAGAGACTGTTCACATGAAGAATAAATGAGTAAATGTATAAAGTCAAACATGTGAGTTTGGGCACACCTCAACACAGTTGTCGCAGACAGAACAGTGGGAGCAGCGTGGCGGCCTGTAGAAGCGGCAGGTTGAACACCACTTCATCCTGACCTGGATCCCTCTGATCTCCACCGTCTTGTACAGAGGAGCACGGAAATCGTCTTCTTTGTCCTCGTCCTCCTCGGCTGCAGAGACAACACACACAATCCTAAAACTGATGATCTATTAAGGCACGAGGTCAAAAGTGAGGCGGTGAAAGTGCCAAAGCTCGCAGCTGTCCACTCAGTTTGACCGTAGGCCTCCATGTTAAAATGAGGGACTACAAAGAAGTTTTCAGTCTGTAAAAACTATTTACTCTTTCATAGCAACTGTTTTTATGTTGTCTTAACCAAGCCAGTCGTGTGGAAAGGGTCACGGGTCGCCTCTCCACCATGTCTGTGCCGTTCAAACAAAGGGCCCTCTGACCGCTTGGTATTTTAACAATCCTGTGACTAAACTGAAACCGCATCATCTCATATTTCATGCCAGACTTTTCACCTCAGACTCAGATCAAAAGAAATAAAACAAAAACAACATGTTTATGACGTTGTTTTGACTCCACAGAAATTAATGTAAAATACAATGTAAATTCACTGATGTTGGGTTGCCTAGGAACACACATTTTGATAAGAGGCTGCTCTGACATGAGCCAGAGCTAGCTAGCTAAATACACAGAGGACTGTAGTTCAATAAAAGATGAGCCGAAGCAGAGCGTGTGACTGAACACATGGACCACCGGCCGTTCTGAGCTGTGGGGGATCCTAGCAGAGAATCCACAGTGTGGAGAGCTAATCCCACCAAATAAAGAGTCAAATCCAGAACACAGCAGCGTGGACGGTGGACGACAGGCCGAGGCGATCGGACGCAGATGTGGACGAGATGATGAACGGGTTTTGTAGGCAGCTGGGAGGCCAGTTTTAAAATGTCTTATACCATCTGTATTTTAGCATAACTAACGACACATCTTATCCAAAACTCATGTTTTTGTTCTGTAAAAATTCCTTTTTTTCCCTGTTAGCTGTTGTTGGTTATTGTTTACCATTGGAAATGAAATGACCTAAATGATAACAACTAATCACAAACCTAAAAACAGTGTCAAAGCTTACTTTACATTAGAGAAATCTGATTAAAATGAACAAGCTAACTAAAATGAGGAGGTCAAAATGATGCCTGCTGCTAAACTCCTCTTCACAGCTCCACTGTATCCATCTCAATAGTAGTCTGAACAGACCTAACACCATGATGAGGCTTTTCTGTTCAACGTTTGAGTTCTCATTTGTAGGTACACCCTGGTGGTGATGGATGGGCGGACGGCCCTTTTGAATTTTAGATGTAATTTTGTTTTAAACAAAATCAAATTAGAAGGACGCAAGACCAACGACTGAGCCCCGGCACACTTCCTGTGCAGCGCGCCTCACTGAGGTGCTGCTGTCACTGCTGTCTGCAGCTTTAATCCATCACTTTATCCAAGTGCTGCCTGTTTGACACAAGTTAGTTACCTATTTGGTGACACCCAGCATCAGTGGCGACCTACACCTTAGTTCACAGATTCACTTTGGCGAGGGTTTATTTCTGGGATTTTGCACAACCCAGGATTCAAATCATCTACATAATGGGCTTGGATTTACATCATTATGAATGAAATGTGCTCTATTTGGAAGCAGCAGGCCCCTCCCCTTTCGACAGGTTGTGTGTGAGACTTTATATTTTACAGTTTGATGATTAAAATTTTAAATTGTCATTGATCCCTTTACCCCGAGTCCTAAAGTGTATATTTGTTTTTTTACTCTTCTTATATTTATTGTTTGTTTACTTGCCCTTCTGTAACTGCAGCCTCATCGTCTCGTCTCTCTATATACTGGACTGTATGTAGCGGAGATGACAATAAAGTTTACTTTGACTTCAGCAGCGAGCAGGCGCACCGAGGGCTCTTGCGCTCACTCATAGAATTTCGAAAAAAACATCGGTGCAAATTATAAGTCTGTATAATAATGTCTGGTGTTTTCATGTTTGTTGGTTTGTTTTTATTTTGTTTTATTTTGCCAGTTGGTTATTAGATGCTGCTCCAGCCAGCCAGAGAATCCCCCGCCGCCCCGCCCTCGGGGTGGCTGTAGCTCAGGAGGTAGAGCAGGTCACCTACTGATTGGAAGGTTGGTGGTTCGATCCCTGGCTCCTCCAGTCTGCATGTCAAGTATCCTTGGGCAAGATACTAACCCCAAGTTGCTCTCTGATGCATCCATCGGAGTATGAATGTGTGTGAATGTCGTTAGTGCAATCTAAGTATAGATAAAGTGCTTGTGAGAATGGGTGTGATTGGGTGAATGTGGCATGTTGTATAGAGCGCTTTGAGTACTCCGAGAGAGTAGAAAAGCACTATATAAGAATCAGTCCATTTACCATTTATCATTCCTCCCTGTGCCGCAAGCAGCAGGCGCACCTCGCAAACGCAGGACGCCCTTACTCCCAGCAAATGGGCGATAGTAAACTGATCGGTGCCTGTAACATTCCCGATATGCGCTGGCATGACGTCGGGGCAGCATGAGTACGAGCAATTTTTTTTTTTTTTTTTTGCCGATGTCCGTGATGCCGCCCCCCACCACGATGTCGCCCGTATCAAAAACCACTACTGCCCAGCATTAAAGGCGTTCATTCAACCATCCATGCGCTCACCTCGGGGGAAGATGCCAGGGTCCATGAATGTGGCCATACAGAAGTTAGCCAAAACAAAGAGGAAGATGATGCCATTGTAGATGGGGACGGCCACTGAGAAACGCTCTGAAAGCCACGGACACCTGAAACAAGACCAAGCCTCATGTTGGAGATGTCCAAACAAATACATTACAGAACTGTTAGAGCTGGCTGTTGTTAAACGTGAGGCTGCGGACTTTGTAGCAAAGCTGCAGCACCATGTTTACTCCATTATACTCAGATGGTTTGATTTCATAATGAAGGATTTTGAAGTTATATGTAAACAACATGTCCCCAGACTTAAAGCTGCAAAAGTGTCACATGATTCAAAGTAAGCCAAATCACTGAGTGAGCTCTTTAAAGGTTAACATTGGAGGCAGTGTGATCCTTCAGATGGAGATGGGAGCAAATAATACATACTGAAATAATATTTGATGTGTTCAAAGTAATGAAGCCACGTGTGAATTAGCACAACGATATGGGACTGTGATCATTGCACTCTCCGGCACGGTGGAATAAGACAGTGTCTGTTAGCTGAGTGGGTATTATGAAAAGGACCTTTAACCCAAAGCAAGATTTTGGCAGCACGAGTGTCTGAGACTTCAGGGCTTATTGGATTGGACAACATCTTAAATGTTCAGTGTTGGTTTCGAGGACTACACAGTGATGCTTTTGATCCTAAGTAATTGGGATCATCCTCATTCCAGCAGAAGATTGGATAGAGGTTGAACTGTATGAACAAATGAACTTTAAAAGTAACACAACACACACAATGTATATATGTACTGATTACCAATAAACAGACTAATCAGAGGCTACCTGGTATACCTTTCAGTATGGTAAAATGAAAGCTCACATGTGTCTGCTACAGCACAGCAGAGTCATAAAAGCAGAGCTTCAAACAGCTTATCCCTGTACAGCAGAGGTGTGCAACTCCAGTCCTCCAGATTTGCTGTCCTGCAGCTTTAAGTGCATCCCTACTCCAACACAGCTGAATCAGATGGTTGGATTACCTCTTCAGCATGCCATCAAGTTTGGCAAAGGCCTGGTAACAAGCCACTCATTTGATTCAGGTGTGTTAGAACAAGAATGCATTCTTGGATCTATTGGACCTCGGTGTGCTCCTGAAATGTTTGCCATAATTAGACATAAACACAGGATATATAAGGGAAAAAAACTGAATGATAATGTGGATTTAGTAATCTTGTTATTTTTTCGTCTGGATCCGAGTGGTCCTGGATGGTAACAATCATGATTCCTAAACTTGTGTGGGATGTTTTTTGTTTTTGTTTTTATTATTAGACACTGGGATCATAAAAAGACAAGCAATGAAATCCCCCCTCCCCCCACAAAACAAGGAAAAACAAAACTGTCATACATGGCAACACGACAGAGAATACAGCAGGAGGAACAAAGAGTGGCAGACCAGATGACGAGCCTTTGTCAGGGTGACAGATGTTGGCCTATTTTCTCTTCACTAATCTGATGCACAGAGCTGACTGACCACCATACTGAGCCCCCCCCCCACACGTCAATCTGACATACTCATGCTTCTCCTACAGAGGCTACTTCACAGATGCCCACTATTTTTTCTTCCCTCTTCTCACACCTCCTGACACACGTGCACGCCACAGCGAGGCGTTTACAAGATTACTGATAATAGTCTATAACCTCATTGGGTTAGCATTCTCACACTCACAGGCTTTTTATAGCAGATAATAAAACCATGAATCAACAGATGAACATTAGCCGATGCTGCTGAAGTGAAGCAGAGCAAAGTTACAGAGGTTTTACTAGAGACCCAGCTAAGAGTTTTGCAATTTGGCATCATTTTAAAAAGCTTCAATTTCTTGGATATTGAACAGCAAACATAAGGCTTTCTTGTCACAGGTCATTTAAAAAACAAAACAAAACACAGCAATGAACACAACGGTAGACTGATGCTTAATAAGCAAGCAAAAAATGCAGAAAACAGATTTGATGGGAAACTGTTCTTGAAGTACAGAGAGAGAGAGAGCTGTGCAGGAAGTGTGATTTTATCGTGGTGGATGCAAAACAGCAACAGTCAGAGAGAATTAATGACGATGTTTATCAAACATGAAGTGTAGTTTGGATCTTCTTTTGCTGCTGGTTCAGTCAATTTTAGTTGGAGTGACAAAACCTGCAGCATCAGCAGGGCTCGTAAAATCGCTAGCCCGACGTCCCGGGGCTAGCTTCCAGTCGGGCTACCAAAATCTATCTCAGCCCTGCCCGTCGGGCTATCATAGGAAGGAAAAATATATGTCAATGCTTTTGCATTCTTTTGAAAATGTAGCTGGGTAATTATGTCATTGGCATCGATGAGCCACTGCCAATATGTGACATATTGAAATCACGTTTGAATTTGTGCTTGTTTTTTGCTTTCACTTTCACTTTGTGATCGTGCGAACGGTGTGTAGAGAGCGGCAGCACTGATTGGTGAGTGACGATTAGTTGCGCACCAATTCCTCTGACATCGTCTTATCACTCATTAGCTTACTATTCAAACGTGACAAGTGAAATCTCCCACAGCAAGCTTAAACATGTGAGAGGTTGATTGCGCAGAGAATCGCTGACCGTTATGTAAGTACGTGTGTAAAAGCAGCAGGATATATATTTTAGTTCTGCTGAGCCAAATAAGACAGGTCAGGGTGAAGAAGGCACAGCCAAAGAAAAGCCGACCACAAAACGGAAAAGTTATGACAAATCAGACTATGAAGGAAAAAGAAAGCTCAGCTTTTTTGGTTTCATGGACAAAAGAATTTCTGTGGCTGGAATATGACGAGCTAAATAACATGATGTTCTGCCGGGTGTGTCGTGAGTTTCATTTCATTTGAGTCGACAAGCGCCTTTGTAACTGGGACCAGTAATTTTAAGAAAGACCCCATCAGAACCCATGAGAAATGCAAGAAATGCATTGTTGCCCAGTCTGCAATATCTTTCCCAGAACAAACAGCAATTGCAAAAAACATACTAAAAATAAACCAAGCACAAGCAGAAGTCCTGAAGAAGCTGTTTAGAACAGCGTACTATGTTGCAAAGAGTGAACTACCATTGGCAAAATGTAGCAGTCTTTGCAAACTTCAAAAAGCAAATGGCCTCGATCTTGGTTCCACTCACCTCTGACCCTTGACTTCAGTGGAAATTTCAGATTCAGGATCTGACACAGACTGATTCATGTTCTACACAGTTCTTGCAAGTTCATAGAAATTTCTGTTCAATTAGAACCAAGTATTTGAGTTGATGATTGTAATTTTTATACAGTTGTTGTGATTTGTGTTTTAACAATATTTTGATTAATGTTTTGTTACGTAACGGAAACAAAACAGGAAGCAAAACATCAAAAAAAAAAGCTCTCTTTTCTTAATTTGGGCTAGTTAAATTTATTTTGGGCTACCAAAACCTGAAGAGTGCCTGCCCGAAGGGCTACCAGGGATTTTGAAATTTTGCGAGCCCTGATCAGAATCTGTGAGATGTCTGTGTTAAGTACCCGACATGTCTACGATCCACGCTGTGTGTTTACTTCTTTGTGTGGACTCCGGGGGTGTCCAAATTCTTGGGCTGCATCCTGCTGAGGCCGCATTTGTAGACCGATTACATCACAGCAATGCAACAAAGGCTGTCTGTAGACTCCTCTGAATGCAGCCAACAAATGCGTCCTCCTTTTCCCTGAATTTGAAGGATGGGTCAGGTGTATCCTTCGTGGCCACCATATCCCAGACTTCATAGCGCGGCCGCTATGAATGGCGCCCACTAACTAGTTTTAATATTACTCTTATCAAGACATGACATATTTGCAAAAGTGCTCCAACGTTTTCGGAGATGTCTGTTACCCACCAGCTCGATAGGTAGCCGGGGCGAGAACAGCGAACTCCCCGCACATCGTTTTCAGACCCCTGCGGTCTTTGGCTGCTCAGGTTAAACATGATATATAATCACTCAGATAACTTAAAAATGTTATTTTGGCTTTTTTCAGTGTTTTATTTGTTCCTGAGTAAATCGGTTTGGCTGAGATTAAAGTTATAGTTTTCACACAGCTGAATAAACATCAAACAGAAAACTGATTAAACAGAAGTGTGAGACGGTCGAGAGTTTACGCCAGTGTCCTGTTATATTTTAGATAGCAAGGAGCAGACGGCCGAGTTTATTAAAGTCCACCGAGACGGCGGTGACGCAGATCTGAAGGCTAGAACGTCCCATTTCACAGCCCTGTATTTTCGGCCTACCCAGCCTTCGGAGGACCCGGCCCACGTAGACCGCGAAGGCCGGGTCCTCAGGAGGATGCAGCCCCTGAATTTGGACACCCCTTCTGTTTACCTGCTCTCATTTACTGTTTTAGCTGTTTGATGGTTGTTGAAATAGTTTTGTGAGCTTTAAGCTGAGATTCTGGTGTTTCTGGCAAAATACATTTATATTTAAAAACCGGTTCAGGATTTAATGAATCGCTTTATTCAATCTAACATCGATTTGAATCAGGAAATTGATTTTTTAAACCCGCCCCTTATTAAGTGACCACCTGAATGAAGAGCAGAGGAAGCAGGTGACGTGTCAGCAAAGATCAAAGTGAGTACTCCAAACATTCATAAGAAGAGGAGCGACTCTGGTTTTATATGTAAAACATTAGGGAGGAACACATGAGCACGAGCATGAGCGCGTGAAATGGTTGGTAATCCTACTGAAGCAGAACAACGCGGTCGCTTTTTGGAACATGAAATGCTACAGGTATGCACTCAGTTTACATGTTTTACGTCAGGTTTTGTAATAGTCAAATTTTACTTAATTACTCACGTACAGGTGGAAAAACGACTTTGAAAACGTTCCTTAGTTCAAGAAAAACAATGACTTTTGGCTCACAGGTTACTGCATGAAACATTCATGCTCAGTTTGCGTGCACTCGTTTGTCTGTTAGCACCAAACACATCGAGTGGCTGCCAATTCATTATGACTAAAGAAAATCTTTATTGTAGCTCTACAGTCATTACCAGCAACCAGTTCCTGTCAACTTTTAATTCGTCTCCACTGTCAGAGAGAGTGACATATGTGGCACAATCAGAGTGCTGAAGTCAAATCAGCCATAGATTTTTGGGCCAAACATGAGTTTTAAACCTCATGTTTGGTCATAAATAAATAAATCTCTATGTCCTGTATGCGCAGCCAAAACCAAATGTAATGATTATATCTGATATTTTCATCATAATAATATATTATAACATATATTAATGTGACAAAGGGAAACTTCAGTAATATATTTAGGTGCACCTCATTTTGCATAACACATATTTCTATGGGAAACACTGGAGGAAGGGTTAGCTGTGACAGTTACACTCTGAGTGTGAGCGAATGTCCTCACAGGGACAGATATCCATGTCTGAGCTCATCCAGGTAAGTGAGAGGCCCCAGTGACATTAGCTACCCAAACATACAACGCTGACTGTAAAATATCACTAACCAAACGGAGCAATAAAACAGTGGAAATGATCACAGTCCATGAACTCTGTGTGTGTGTGTGTGTGTGCGCAGTGTTTGCACTCACGTGAAACAGAAGAAGAGCGTGGTGGAGCCGACGAGGAAGAACGCTGCTGCTGACACAGGAACGTAGCGTGAGGGTCGCAGGGGTCTGCTGGACGGGACTACAGCATGAGGGAGGGGGGACGAGGATGGACCCCGCCCTCCGCTCTTACTACTACTGCCTGGCATCACTTCCTGTTAGCAGTGATGTGTGTGTCCACTAACTGCTATCCAAAGTCATTTATCATCAGCCTTAAATCTTCCCCCAGGTGTACAGAGTGGGTTTGGTGTGCAGGGACTTTAATATTGGGAACAAAGGTGAGGAAAAGGAGATTTTAAAAAATTTTAAAGAAGAGAAATAGTGGAACTGTTGATAGTAGTTGGAAGGTTTCACTTCTGAGATGGAAAAGAGAAAAATGCTTTACTGCATCACAACGATGGGAGGAGGGGTGGATGCTTGTTTTCTCAGGTTCTTAGGTCAATCCTGATCAACTGTGACAGATCAAAATAAGCTTACAGGTCTGTGCTGTGAAAGCCTCGTTTCCCCGTCTGCCTAAAAAACAGGTGGGAAGACAGGCTGCACAAATAAGCCAGTGAATGTAAAGAGGAAGGTGCCTGATCCACCGTGTGCCACGAGCTAATACACTAAAGTTCTACTCTGTTTATTCCAACGAGTCACTCAAGTAGGAATACGACAGAAGGTGGTCTTTCCCAAAGGTTCCAGAACAATCGGTCCGCAAACGTCAACAACAACAAAAATTGGCAAAATGATAAGAGTACAGTTTTAAATGGAGAATGGCTGATTGTGAAAAACAAAAACCATTTAGTACTTTGGTGCTGTGAAAAAACTCAAACTGTAACAGAACCCTGCAGCCTGAACTTTGCAGCCTGATTGGTCCTCAAATGGGAGAAGGGTGAGCGCAGAGGTGGAGCTGTTTGGGTAGCAAGCAGTGAGAAATGCGATGAGGCTTAAAAAGAAAAAAAACGTGAATGAAAAATAAAGCACTGGATGAAAATGTCACTGCTTTGTGCTTTTTTAAAGCAGAGTCCTTCACATCAGTAACAAGCTTGTCCACACTAGCAAAATGTTCTCAGGTCAGGGAAACAATCCAAGGACAGGCTTTAAATTTAAAAAAGCATCAACCCCGACTAGCCTTCAGTCCAGGACTTGTATTAGAAACAGCAGTCTGTAAGCGGGCCAATGGAGTAGCCTGGTTTTCTTGTGTCGTGGCATCCCTAGACCCCACTGGTGGCTGATTTAAACCACCACACCTGCAAGCTGCACTGTAGATGTGATCGCAAGACAGAAGGCAGTTTGTGAGTGGGTAACACTTTCCAAAACAACTGGGGGAAAATCCAGTGGACCATCCATTAGTATCCCTTTCATTAGTACTGAAAGTGTTGAGAAAGAGCCAAACAGGGAGGCCTGGGCTATGTGTAAACAGGTAGTGGTATCAAATCAGCCAGCCATGGCAACACGGACCTACTCTGTTCCTCCTCTGGTTTCATGGGTGTCAGTTATGCAACAGAAATGTCGGGCATCCCAGCTTCAGGGACCTCCAGGGACCTTCCTCCACTTCCTTCCCTAGCAGGGCACTGAGGCTTTGATAACACCCTCCCCACAACAATCCCGTGGAGGTTACAGTCTCTCCAGAGCCGTGCCCTAAAAACAACCTCAACAAAAAGGGAAAAGTAGTGCCTTTAATATGTAGAACATAGAGATTCCAAAGGCCAGCTGTGTACTGAGTATTCCTCAGGATGCAAACACGTTTCCTCTTCTGATGGGTAAACAGATGAAACACTGGAACAGTACAATTCTGTCCAGAGTCACAAACCGCTGAATCCAGTCCCACGGTAGGTTAGGATGCTCCTATAGTGGTAAGAACAGGAAGACAAACTATTATTTTCATCAACCTTTGGGAGCTACATTCACTGATCCACTGTCACCGATCAATAGGATCAAACGCTGCTGCTATGCAATTACTGACTGACTGCATTCACTTTTATTAAGAAAACAGTAAATCAAGGTGCTACAGTCACTGGTGCTGGAAACATTACTTCCTCAGACTGTTCTGATTAGCAGCGCTGCTTACAAATCAAATAATGAGAAGAAATGTTTTAAGTTTCACAGCAGGGATTTTCCCAGGGGACCAAGAACCTTTTCAGGGACTTGCAAAGTAATCCTGCATTTGGATGAGGGAAGGCAGCAAGAATGTCCATCTTATGCTGCAAGTGTAAAAATCTATGAAAAAGACAATGAGGGAACTAATCTAACAGAGTGTGAATCTCAGTGTTTAAGTGCACACTGAAACTTCAAATGGGAAGTATAATGGCAAAAACAGAAAATCATTTTATAGTCAACTTCAAAGTTTGCCTAAGGACTGCAGTTGGTGTTTCCAGGGCTGACGATGCTTTGTCTTGTGATAAGCTGTCAGACTGTGCTACCAAAGAGTAATTCTACCTCACAGGCCAAACCTCTGTAGCTTGCCTTTGCCTTTACAGGTTAGTTTATGTATGCGACTTTTGTCTTAACATGTTCGTTTCCCAAAGCGTTACTGGTAATTTGATGAGAACAGTCAAAACCTAAAAGTAAGGGTCTTGGGGACAGACCGTCGCCCTCTGCACAGCCTGCATGTGTGCTGAACATGTGCTTTGCTGGCAGAACATTGAGTGGAACCGATGTTGACTGGCAGCATCAAAGGCCAATCCCTGCCTTTCCGATACTGCAACAGAGCCCAGTAACAAACTGGGAAACTTTGTATAGGGACATGAGGCTGAATTTGATCCTCTCTCCAACCAGCTCCTTCATCACACACGTGAAAGCTGCTGTCACTTGAAGCTCACGGCAGTTTTTTTGGTTTACAGGCATTTCCTGCCATTCCTGAAATATATTCATATCTTGGTCAGGACAGACGAGTCAACAGTGGGACGCACTTGCTCTGTGACACTGCACAGGTTAGCTTACAGTCTGATCATGTGGAGCAGCAAGGACCTCCCCTCATTATGCACAACACACTTACTGGTGCACAGACCGGGAAAGTGGGAATCCCCTTAACAGGGTTTAGGAAGAGGCAACCAGCTCTGTATCCTGGACTCATCTCATGAAGGGAAGCTTATGCCCCATCACTGACTGGCACATCAGGTGTTGGCGGAGGCTACAGTGATGGCATACGAGTACCAGGACTGCAACTTCCTGTGTGCACGTCACACCGGAGGAATGTCGACCTCACGGACCCATCTTGAGTGTTTCTGTGGAGGACATCAGTGCAGCAGCTACTTGGGCATCTCCACATACAGTTGTTAGTTTACTGCCTCAGTGGGACTGTGCCCTCACTGGCACACTCAGTCTTTTGTGTGGGCTCTTAACTGTAAGCTGACCTTTAGGGTGGACGTCAGGTTAAAGCACGTGGGGTGATGAGTTGTAGGCTTTGTAGTAGACTACAGCTCCCATACAAGATGCCCAGTGGTTACCAGAGTAAATCCAGATTTCTGGAAACTGAGTAAAGCCAGCCAGTCTGCCAGGGTCCACTAAGGCCTGAGTCAGTTATATTTCAATGTCCATAAGACTGACAATGTTTTATGATTCTCAGACCAAAGTACGAGGAACCAGCTACTTGAGGTGAAAAACATTTTAGTTATACAAAAATAAAAACCAGACTTTTGACTTAAAAAAAAAACTGAAATGGTTTTCTGATCTAAAAAACAAACAAACTAATAAATGTCTAAAAGAAATATTCTTAGTATTCGTATCCATTAGTTTGGTAATAAAATAAACTTACACAACGAGTTGAAAGACATGTTTGAGACTCTTGATGTCTACAATTGCACTACGAGTCATCTGCTTTCAAAAATTATGTTTTTAATTGTACCATCTATACTAAGTTTCTTAAAAACTTTCCTCTGACACATGGCCTCCATACAGTAATGATTAAAAAGACTAAAACTAACTGAAACTAATCTTCAAACAATAAAAACTAAGAGAAAGTAAGACAATCCACTCTGGAAACTAAAACCAAACTGAATTCAAAACAAAAAGTCTAAAAACTATCTAGAAATGACGTGAAGGTTCTCAGTCATCCAGGTCATCGTAGTCAAAGGAGTTTGCAAAGAAAAGCGTCTGGACTTCTTTAAGTTGCTTGAAGACGTTTCACCTCTCATCCGAGAAGCTTCTTCAGTTCTAAGGTCAAATGGCCGAGAGTCCCAGATTTAAACCCAGTGGGAGTATCCCCCCAAGGAGGGACAAAGGACCCCCTGGTGATCCTCTAATCACATGCGCCAAGGTGTGAAAGCGGGTGTGGGACCTAATCAGCCAGGGTTTCGGGTGAGCTCATTGTGAAACCTGGCCCCACCTTGTCATGTGAATTCCTGAGGTCAGATGGCCCAGGATGTGAGTGGGCGTTAAGGCGTCTGGGGAGGGAACTCAAAACTGGATTATAGATGGCAGACAGTTGGTGTCGTAAACCACCGCCTCTGTTCAAAGATGGTCGCTCACAGTGGACATAGATGGCCTCTTTCACTCCTCGGCCTCTGGGACTCTCGGCCATTTGACCTTAGAACTGAAGAAGCTTCTCGGATGAGAGGTGAAACGTCTTCAAGCAACTTAAAGAAGTCCAGACGCTTTTCTTTGCAAACTCCTTTGACTATCTAGAAATGACAAAACTACAATAACTCTGCTGTGAACAAACATTAGCTACGAAAATTTAACAAATCACTTAAAGCCTGGATCAGTCCGTTTCTATTACGGATTAATTGGCCGGGGGGGAACACAAACAAAATAAACAAAATAAAGTACAAAAACTAAATAAATGAAAGTATGTACAGTGGCTTGCAAAAGTATTCGGCCCCCTTGAACTTTTCCACATTTTGTCACATTACAGCCACAAACATGAATCAATGTTATTGGAATTCCAGGTGAAAGACCAATACAAAGTGGTGTACACGTGAGAAGTGGAACGAAAATCATACATGATTCCAAACATTTTTTACAAATAAATAACTGCAAAGTGGGGTGTGCGTAATTATTCAGCCCCTGAGTCAATACTTTGTAGAACCACCTTTTGCTGCAGTTACAGCTGCCAGTCTTTTAGGGTATGTCTCTACCAGCTTTGCACATCTACAGACTGAAATCCTTGCCCATTCTTCTTTGCAAAACAGCTCCAGCTCAGTCAGATTAGATGGACAGCGTTTGTGAACAGCAGTTTTCAGATCTTGCCACAGATTCTGGATTGGATTTAGATCTGGACTTTGACTGGGCCATTCTAACACATGGATATGTTTTGTTTTAAACCATTCCATTGTTGCCCTGGCTTTATGTTTAGGGTCGTTGTCCTGCTGGAAGGTGAACCTCCGCCCCAGTCTCAAGTCTTTAGCAGACTCCAAGAGGTTTTCTTCCAAGACTGCCCTGTATTTGGCTCCATCCATCTTCCCATCAACTCTGACCAGCTTCCCTGTCCCTGCTGAAGAGAAGCACCCCCAGAGCATGATGCTGCCACCACCATATTTGACAGTGGGGATGGTGTGTTCAGAGTGATGTGCAGTGTTAGTTTTCCGCCACACATAGCGTTTTGCATTTTGGCCAAAAAGTTCCATTTTGGTCTCATCTGACCAGAGCACCTTCTTCCACATGTTTGCTGTGTCCCCCACATGGCTTGTGGCAAACTGCAAACGGGACTTCTTATGATTTTCTGTTAACAATGGCTTTCTTCTTGCCACTCTTCCATAAAGGCCAACTTTGTGCAGTGCACGACTAATAGTTGTCCTATGGACAGATTCCCCCACCTGAGCTGTAGATCTCTGCAGCTCGTCCAGAGTCACCATGGGCCTCTTGGCTGCATTTCTGATCAGCGCTCTCCTTGTTCAGCCTGTGAGTTTAGGTGGACGGCCTTGTCTTGGTAGGTTTACAGTTGTGCCATACTCCTTCCATTTCTGAATGATGGCTTGAACAGTGCTCCGTGGGATGTTCAAGGCTTGGGAAATCTTTTTGTAGCCTAAGCCTGCTTTAAAATTCTCAATAACTTTATCCCTGACCTGTCTGGTGTGTTCTTTGGACTTCATGGTGTTGTTGCTCCCAATATTCTCTTAGACAACCTCTGAGGCCGTCACAGGGCAGCTGTGGAGCTGTTTTGCAAAGAAGAATGGGCAAGAATTTCAGTCTCTAGATGTGCAAAGCTGGTAGAGACATACCCTAAAAGACTGGCAGCTGTAACTGCAGCAAAAGGTGGTTCTACAAAGTATTGACTCAGGGGGCTGAATAATTACGCACACTCCACTTTTCACTTATTTATTTGTAAAAAATGTTTGGAATCATGTATGATTTTTGTTCCACTTCTCACGTGTACACCACTTTGTGTTGGTCTTTCACCTGAAATTCCAATAAAATTGATTCATGTTTGTGGCTGTAATGTGACAAAATGTGGGAAAGTTCAAGGGGGCCGAATACTTTTGCAAGGCACTGTATGTCAGGACTGCAGTATGTGGTCACCCTGAGGGAGCATTCAAAACTGTTGGATCCAAAAGCACCAAGAGTACTCTGCAAAGTTCTTGAGCCACCACTCATTTCTTTACATTTTCTGAGCAAAATGGGAAATGGGTGCAGATTTAAACATGTGGAAACACATATGGAAATGCTTCATATAACCCACAGACAGACCCTGTACAATTCTAACAAATTTTCCCTCTTTTCAGCAGTGGGTCTTATGTAAACTAGTCAGTACTTCACAGTGCATTCATGCTCCCATCAGGCAGAATCTCCACCCTTCCAGAAAATCTACAAGCACAATGGCACCACCTTACATCTGAAGGAGCCTACAGCGCTGTCAGCACCTATGCACACACAAATACTGGGTGTGTATATCCTGCTGCAGTCCCAGCAGCAGCAGATAGAGCCTTGGTATATGCATTGTGGAAAAAAGATGGCTTTTACTCAAAGATTATAATCTCCGAACACTGACTGTGGATTGCCATTTTAATCGCGCTGAAAAAGAAAAACCCCCAATAACGTGTCAAGTGTAGCCCGCGGATGTTCGGCTGATCCCGCAGAGCCAGGCGGCTGCCTGATTTACATGAAGGAAGCAAGCAGCGGACCAGACTCGGCCCTGCCAGGCTGGTCTTTACAGACGGACAGGGTGTCACGCTAAACGGCTCTGTGAAGCTGCCAGTGTTAACATGGTGGTCGTTATCATTACCATCCTTTCAGAGGCACTGTGCAGTGGTGTCAGGGCTTCACTGCCAATACTCAGGAAGCAGAAGCTGACGGAATGTTCTGAGCCTCCGAGTAAGCGACACACAGCCCACGCTGAAGCCGGGGTGGGGACGCAGAGCATTAGCCACTGAGAATGGTGCTAACGTTAAAGGGATCGGAGAAAATTTCGCTAAGATTTAAATTCCGGTGATAGCTGATAGCTTACACGGGCAAGCCCATCTTCATAAAATGTGTGGGATGGAGAAAACAAAGCCGAGTCACAGGACGCGACAGCCACAGGCTCTGCCTTGCTACTGTGAGCTATCTGGACATCCAAAATTACCATTCATACAGGCACTCCACCGACACACGGTGTGACTGCTAAAGCTCAGTCTAACGCTGCTGCCCGAGTAAGCATTAACATTAGCCAACCGTGAGCTACCTAGGTCTGTACTGCTTAACCCTGGCTAGCAGATAGCTAACAGTTCACCTCACCTGCGAGGTTCGGGTTCCAAACACAGTAAATCCGATGTTTCACTGTTGGTCATGTTTTTTCATCCTGCGGTTAGAATGAAAGAAAAGTCGTTGTATCCGTCAAAAATTCATACTCCAGCCTTTCAGCGGTGATGGGGTCTTGTCTTGGTAGCTAGCTATCCCAGTTCCTGGCTAATTCACAGATAAATAATCAGCTAGCAGACCACCGATGCGTCTTCCGTTATTTTACTACAGGCAGCTAGCTTGACCAACTGTTCGGAGAAGAGGCTGCTCGGTTTGTAACTTATCCAGGCCTGTACAACGCCGAGAGGCCGCCAAATAAACGTAATCCCACGATAATTATGTGTTCTTCTCACATATCCATAGTATTACTGAGTAACAGACTCTCAGAGACCGACATATTTGTCAGTACTGTTAAACTCTGATGCCAGCGTCCAACAGCAGAATTGTCGCAATAAAAATAACAGTGATTGGACAACAGGACTGTCAATCACCCTACAAGCGTATTGTATTCCTCCTGCACCTGCAAGCCCTCCCCGGTCCCCGCCCCCTGAACGCCGAGCGTCATGATTGCTCTTTATCGTGATAAAATTGATTGAGCAGCACCCACACGTGTTAAAAGCCTTGCAGCTGAACGTCATTGTCACTGAGGCTGGATGCTACATAAGCTGAGGGTTTAATCCTTTCATGTGACACACTGACACAGTAACGTATGTTTGTTATATGTGTATGTGCGCGTTTATTCTCGTTATAGGGCCAACACACGCACACGCATACACCAACAACACAAAGGAGAGATTAAATGGACAGCCGGCGCTGTGAGGATAAGCGCACAAGCAAGTCCCCCACCAGCAGCCACACACACATACACAAAATCGCTAATATTAAATCTAAAATCCTTCCACAGGAAAAACATAAATGCGTCTGTATTATGGCACAGTGTGTGTGTGTGCGTGCGTGTGCTTCTTGAAAGACTGGACAGTTGGTAAAGAGGCAATCATAGAATTGAAAACAAAAACCAAGGATTTTGTGATGACCCACTTCTAACGGGGGTCATTATGTGCACTTCAGTCTAAAAAGCTGATTAGTAAAGAATAGCTTACATTTTTCCACTGCTTACCACTTCATGTAGCCCAATCAGTCATAACAACATTCATGCTCAGTACAGGTGAATATTGTAGTCTCAGTTATTTAACAGAATGACTGACTACACCTTTCCTAACTGTAACACACAATGCCTCTGCGGTTTTGTTAAATACGTAATGACTCAGTGTAGCACATCATGTGCTGTTGTTTTTGTGTACTTTGTGTTTTTTAGCACCACTTCTTTCTGCCTTGACCAAGCTATCAACATCAGGCCACTGCCAAGAGCATCACACTGTTCTAATTAGCCAGGATGCAAAGCAGGGATAACAGAAAACAAAAAAGTGAACATAGAGAGTTATTCTAACTGATGGTGGTTTAATTTTTCTTCATTCAAAACGATAAGCACTATTCTCAAGAACACACCTGACAGTGGGTATCAGTGGTGATCACCTGTGTTGGGTGTAACATACTCTGATTTATTTTTTGTTGTAGTTTTTTGTGCCTCCTCTGGGTACTCTGGCCTTCCCACACAGCCCATAAACATGTCTTTGTGTTAGTTCAGTGTATTTTCATTTATAGAGTACCAAATCACAACAAGAGCTGCCTCGAGGAGCTTTATACATTAAGGGAAATGGTAAATGGACTGGTTCTTATATACTTTTTGCTCAACTTTAAAGACTCTACAGCTCTGGTATTGTACCCAGGTTTTTTTTTTGTTTGTTTGTTTGTTTTTTTGTGGCAAATGTGGTGTGTTGATTTTTCTCACCTTTTTCTCACACGGAGCGTGGAAAGAACGTCGCACCGTATCACGTATAATTTGATTCACATATACGTTTTTGTGAACTCCATTGTACACGAAGCGATCTTCACGGGTGGGGGGGCAAAACGATCTGGTCGATATGCCCCCGAAGGCCGTTAAGGCGCTACCGGCAGAGGATGACAGCTATGTCAGTGTTAGCACGCTGAACGCTATGCTGGAACAGCAACGGGAGTTTTACAAAGATCTGATTCACCAACAGCAAGATAACTTCAAGACATTTGTCCAATTAATCATGGATGGAACTAACAAAAGGTTGGACAGCATTCTAAGGGATGTACGGGATGTTAAATCCAGCCTGCAATTCACGGATGGGGTCGTCACCGAGCTGCAAACTAAAAGAGTTTGAATCGGCGGTCAGCAGCATACGCGAGGAACACAGAGAATTAACAATCAAGATGGATTATTTAGAAAATCAATCGAGAAGGAACAACATTGTGGTGGATGGATTAATAGATGAAAAAGCAGAAACGTGGGAAGGATCAGAGGAGAAAGTCCGACACATGCTGAAGAACAAGCTGGGCCTGGATAGTGACAGCATTCAAATTGAATGCGCTCACAGAGTCGGTCCATACAAGGAAAATGGACGAGCCAGGCAGATTGTGGTCAGACTACAAAGATTTAAAGATAAACAATTAATTTTGTCATCTGCCAAAAAAACTGAAAGGTACCAGTCTTTACATCAACGAGGACTTTTCAGAGTCCATCAGGAAGAAGAGGAAAGAACTGTTACCACAGCTGAGAGCGGCCAGAGACAGAGGTGATATTGCCGTCCTGAAATATGACAAATTAATTGTTAAACCGAGGTCACAGAACGCCGGAATTAATATTTAGACTTCAGCAATGTTGTCATTTGTAGCTGTTGAGATCGATCGGTCTGCAAATGTCTGACCCTATACTTATTCCCGGACTCTCCGGTAAAGATCTTTCAGTAGCTCATGTCAATATTTGTAGCTTTAAATATAAGATTCAGGAAATTCAGTTACTGTTGTCAACAAATACGATAAGTGTGCTGGCTATTTCCGAGACTCATTTAGATGATGCCTTTGAGAATAATGAATTTGAAATAAACGGTTATAAGTTGTATAGGAAGGACAGGAACAGATTTGTACATTAATGATAATATAGCAAGCAAACTACGAATGGACTTAATGTTTGATGATCTGGAAATTGTGTGGGTTCAGTTACACCCGCTCTATGGCAGGCCTGTATCAGTTGGTTGCTGCTATAGACCCCCAAGTAGTAATACGTTGTATGTAGAACGAATCTGTGAAATGCTGGAAAGAGTAACTGGGGAAAACAAAGACATGTTCTTATTAGGAGACTTTAATATCAATTGGTCAGCTCCTTCTTGTCCTTTAAGGAAAAAGATATGTTCATCAGCGTCGGCTTGTTGCCTGTCTCAGATGATCACCATTCCCACCCGGGTTACGGTCAACGCAGGAGGTCATAGGTCATCATCATGTATTGATCACATATATACAAATGTTCCTGAGCATTGCTCTAATATTGTTTCTATTCCAGTTGGTTTTAGTGACCATAATCTTGTAGGTTTGACCAAGAAAATGAAACCACTGAAAACTGCACAAAAGATTATTTTTCATGGATCATACAAAAATTTCAATGCAGGTAAGTATATTAATGATGTAAAAGAAATTCACTGGACTGACATCTGCCTCGAGCGTGACCCTGATATGGCATTATCTATGTTTATTGAAAACCTTTGCTACCTGGCTGACAAACATGCCCCCTTAAAAAGATTTACTGTTAAAAAGAACTACGCACCCTGGCTAGATAATGAACTTAAGGCTGCAATGTCAGAAAGGGATATAGCAAAAGCAAAAGCACATAAGTCTGTCAGTCCACAAGAGTGGGCAAGATATCGCGAGTTAAGAAATCAAGTAACTAAAGTGAATAGGCGCAAGAAGAAAGAATATTATCAACTTAAGCTCAAGGAGGCCAACAAGGACAGCAAGAAGGTGTGGAAAGTTTTAAATAATATAATGGGTAGAGATCCAGTGGTGTCTCACATCTACACGGGTGGTACGTTTATAAGTAAAGCTAAGGATACAGCCAATTATTTTGTGAATTACTACAGCAATAAAATAACAAATTTAAAATCTAATATGAGCAGAGGCGATCCCACCTTCACGTCGTCTTATACAGGATGTTATCATGAATAATAAGCAATGCCAATTTAAGTTTGAGGCAGTGAGATGGTAGAGCGCTTATTGATATCACTTCCTGACGATACATCCTCTGGCTCTGATAACACAGACAGTAAACTGCTCAAAGTTGCAGCCAAGTTTGTGTCCCTTCCTATATGTCACATATTTAATAGATCTTTGGCATGCAGCTTGTTTCCATTGCAGTGGAAAGAATCAAAAATAATTCCCATTCCTAAAAACAAGAATGACGTTTTTAATGGTGTCAATAGCAGACTATTAGTCTACTCCCCGTTCTAAGTAAAATTATGGAGAGGATTGTCTATGAACAAATTCAACATTACCTAACAGAAAATCAGTTACTCACTCAGTTTCAACATGCTTACAAACCTGGTTATTCCACCAGTTCAGCTCTCATTCACACGACAGATAACTGGTATAAATATCTAGATAATGGGAATTTGGCCGGGGTGGTATTTTTGGACTTTACTGCTGCATTTGATTTGATAAATCATGATCTTTTGATAGATAAACTAAAATGTTACAGATTTTCACCAGCTGCTTTGTGCTGGATGGAAAGTTATTTGTCTGGAAGAAGGCAAAAGGTTTATTATAATGGTTATTTCTCGGAGGGCTGTGAAATGAACTGTGGTCTACCCCAAGGCAGCTGCCTCGGTCCACTTCTCTATTCAGTCTTCACGAACGATCTGCTGTACGTCCTGGATAAATCCCGTCTTGTAATGTACGCTGATGATTCCACCATGTTTTATTCAGCCAGTAGCTACTCTGAATTGACCAGTGTATTACAACAAGATTTGCTGAATGTGTTTGACTGGATAAGTAAAAACAACATGATTTTAAACGTGTCTAAATCAAACTCCATGTTAATAGGATGTAGAGTACGCTTAGTCAACAGCCCACAACTAAATCTTTCCATAGCTGGATCGGTATTAGAACAGGTCACCCAGATTAAACTACTTGGTGTTACCATAAACCACCACCTTTCATGGTCTCAGCACATCAAGTCTGTTATTAAGAAAATGGGACAGGGCATAGCTATAGCTAGGAAATGCTCCTTTTATATTACTTCTTCAATTATGAAAGGTGTCATTAATGCACTAGTATTATCTCATCTAGAGTACTGCTCAATCATTTGGTCAGCAGCTAATAAGACAGATCTGAACAGACTTCAGTTAGTCCAAAACAGGGCGGCCAGATTAGTGTTAAGGTGTTCATATTATACAAACATCGATAAAATGCACGATAAACTTTCTAAATTATACTATGGCTTACTTGTATTTTTAAAGAAAGCAATACTGGTAAACACACCACACTTTTTGGAAAATTGGCTTCTATTCATACTTTTAAAAATCACCTAAAAGCCTATTTAGGCAGTTTTTACTTTATTTGTAAATATTGTAAGAGGGTAATGTCACTTGTAATAGAAATTGTGTACTTTGTTTGAGTGTTTCATATATTTTTTTATATTAACATGTTTATATTTTCAGAATTGTAAAACTTTATTGTGGATGTAAGAGCCAAATTATGTGGATATTTTGCATCCAATTCATTGTGTAACATTTTATTCAATGGTATTTGATGGTTTGGGCCCCAGGAAGACTAGCAACCACTGTTGTGGAAGCTAATGGGGTTCCTCATAAATAAACAAATAAACAAACACCTCAACCCAGTATCAGCTGGGATATTGCTTTAACAGAAACACAACTGTTTGATATAACATTTTCAGGGACCTTTATTTATTCATATAATTCTACAACAAATCAAAGCAGCATTGCAGTCAAGCTAGAAACTGCACACAAATGTAAAACAATGTACACCCTCCTATGAAGAAAAATATTTACAGGCAGTAACAAAGGCTCTATGTTCATCACTAAGGAAATGATAAGTGAAAGTAAGCAGCAGGCCTTAATCACAACTGCTGAACAATGTCATAATAACACACAACAGGTGGATACAATAGGCTGGCTACACCATAACTACAACATTCTCACTGTCTACAATGTCATATTAAATATAGACTATGCCATATGAAGGTATTTGTGGGTGTTGTGTATTCGATTGGATTATACAGCATGTATGCTGCCTAAAATAAAGACACTTTCGAGAGTTTAGTCTAAGGCCCTAACACTCGCTGAAGCATGTCTCACATACACAAATATACATACGTACTTAACACATCTTATCTTTGCAGTGTTATCACATTTTCTGTTCACACTGTACGAGCTCTCTAGACTTTGCCAGACATGATACTGTGCTCTCCTGTCCTACTGACTCTACTAGTTTCAAGTAATTCATGAAATCATTACCAGCTATATTTCAGCTTATACGCTCTAATATCGGTGCTGTTGTGTTCTGAGTGTTGTTTACTATATTTTCCACTGTATTTAAATCCTGTCACATTTGTCTGTGCCTGCACAGAATAAACATTAAAGAAGGAGAGAATGAGAAAAGGAGGAGGAGCTCTTGCTGATGTTTTACTTACAGCTAAACCAAATCGTAAAATACTATTTATGGCACTGGCTTCTGATTATTAGCATTTTGTCATATGTGGCTGTAGCTCAGGTGGTATAGCAGGTAACCTACTGATCCAAAACTTGGTGGTTTGATCCCAGTCTGCATGCCAAATATCCTTGGGCAAGATACCATTTACCATCATCAGTTCAATTTCTGTAACAAATTTTCCCAAATATGGGGTAAATAAAGAAAAAAGCCACATCTTTTTATCATCTTATGAATCCTTCATTTGAGAATGAAGCTGCTTTGTTAGCCTAAGACAGGGGTAGGCAACTCCAGGCCTTGAGTGCTTAGAAAGGCTAACATGAAAAGAGTATTCTTAAGACGCGATTACAGAACGAGGTAATCAAACTGCACGGCGTCATCGACACTAGTAACAGACCCCTCTTAAAAGTGAGTCCTTTGGAAGCTAGGGAAGAGGAAACAAGGCTTTGATGTTCAACAAGTGTGGGTCATGTCATTTAAGAGTCCTGCAGGTTTTAGATATCACCCTGGGTCAACACACCTAAATTAAATGATTAGTTATCATTAGTTCATATTCAATTTCACGCCTCTGGAGAACTACAAGACATGCTGAGGAGATCATTTAGCAATTTGAATCTGCTGTGTTGGATCAAGCACACATCGAAAACCTGCAGCACAGCGGCACTCGAGGCCTGGAGGTGCCTACCCCTGGCCTAAGAGATCAGAGAGAGAGACTCTCTGGGTTTGCCCGAGCTGGAGACAAAGAATCATTCAAGTACCTTAACTTTGCATTACTATCGAACAATCACTGTAAATAAACGCACTGAACGTAACCTCCCACATCTTGAGTCCTCAGATCTCCTTAGTTATGACAGAATGATTTAGCCAAATCCCGACCCAGACCTGAATTCGCTGCTCCCCTGTCCTCCAAAAAGCCGAGCTGGATATACACAGGGATCTGCTCCACCATGTCTCTGGCCAACAAGATGCCAGTCTTCAGAAGATATCAGAATGTTGAGGTAAGTCTGTTTCCACTGCCATATCACCAGCACGATCTGCTTCCCTGGTTTGAATAACCCCAAGTTCTGGTGGAGTTTGCCCGGAGCACTTCCTGAAAGGTGTGACAGAAGTTGGCCAGGTGTGTCTCTCTCCATTTGAGAGACACAGAATGATCAGAGAAGGTGAGTTTTTTGAAACATGTCCACGGCAGTTAAAAGACAACATCTCACAGGAAAGGTGGGCAAGTTAAATAAAGATTCCCTGCGAAGATTATTGTTGCCAGATAAACTTGTTTCCCAGTCTATTTCACATTCTGTCCAAGCCTTAATTAATTCTGTAGCAGAACAGAATTTTCTTGACTAGAACCATCTCGCCAAACTCAACATTCCCCTGGAAGAATTAACAAAACTTCTTCAAGTTTCACTGTTGGACTGGACATGTCTCCTGGAAATCATCTCTCTCTATAAATCCAGTGCCCACTCAGAACAGATCCAAGTATACTTTTGCAGTGCTAGTGTTAGGATACCCTTGGCTGAGCGAACACATCCCTCACAGTTAAAAACAAATATCCATCGCCTCTGTTATCGTCAGCATTTGAACTGTTGTAGCAACTCACAATCTTTTCAAAACTTGATTTATATGATGCAAATCACTTGGTGTGAATCAGAGAAGGAGACATATAGGCCCCGTAATGGGCCACCTCTTTTTGTGCCCTCTTGTGTCCATTCCCAGGTCATCCACTGAGCTCATACCTCCGAGTTTGCATATCATCCCAGTGAGAATCTAATTCTCGATAAAAGACCCATCCGTCCGTCCGTCCGTCCGTCCGTCCGTCCGTCTTCTTCTGCTTATCTGGGGCCGGGTCGCGGGGGCAGCAGCCCATGCAGAGAAGGTCAGACTTCCCTCTCCTCAGCCACCTCCTCCAGCTTATCCGGGGAAAGACCAAGGTGTTCCAAGGCCAGCTGACAGATATAATGTCTCCAGCATGTCCTGGACCTGCCCCGGGGCCTCCTCCCAGTGAGATATGCCTGGAACACCTCACCCAGGAGGCAAACAGGAGGCAGATGCCCGAACCACCTACACTGTCTCCTTTTGATGTGAAGGAGCATCACCTCTACTCTGAGCCCCTCCTGGATGGCCTAACTCCTCTCCCTAGGCCAGCCACCCTTCAAGCCCAGTTCCGCCGCTTGTATCTGAGATCTCGTTCTTTCAGTCACTGCCCACAGCTCGTAACCATAGGTGAGGGTAGGGACGTAGATGGACCCTAAATGCTCTTTGATATCTTGATAAAAGATAACAAAAAGTACATTGCTGCCTGTATAGTGTGTGCTCAGAACAAATCTTCCAGTTCTCCTCCAGTCCGTTTGCTCCACCCACTTCCAACTCCAGGAAGTCCTTGGTCCCACATTGAAGTGTGTTTTCTCACTGGCTTGCCTTGCTCTGGTAACACAGTAATCCTCACTATTGTTGAACATTTTTCAAAAGCTGCACACTTTGTTGTTCTCCCTAAACTTGCTTCAGCTCCTGGTGGACCATGTGTTTATGGAATTTGACTGGACATAGTTTCAATCCAGGGTCCTCAATTTACAGCACTTGTCTGAAAGAATTCTGACCATCCTTGGTGCCTTGGTGAGTCTTTCTTCTTCTGGTTTCCATTCACAGAATTACATCACTTCCCTTAATCAGTCCACCTGGAGCATGCAACTCACCTGGATGGAGTATGCACACACCACTATGATATCATCAGCCCCTGGTCTCTTTCAGTTTGAATCATTCCTTGGGTATCAACCTCCACTGTTTCCAGCAATGCCAAATCATCTCCGCTGGTGTCAGCGGATCTGGAAGGCAGCTCGGGCAGCACTGGACCAAGGATCGAAATAATGGTCTGCCAGACCACCGTCGTGTTAAACTCCAAGTTACATGCCGTGACAAAAGGTTTGGTTATTAACAAAGCACATTCCTCTAAGTAAGGAAAAAACCCCATCTCCAAACAGTCTGTCAGCTCAAAATATGAGAATCAATAACATTTTCCAGGTATCTCAGATCAAACCCACTCACTGTTGGTCCAGCCTACCCAGTGAGCCAGCCTTTACAGGCCAGGAGATTATGAATGTTCAACATGGTGATGTTCCCCTCTGTCTGTGTGAGTGTGTGTTTGCATTATTCACACCTTCTGTTGTAGGGTCTGGTCCTCCGGTTTCCCTTCCTTTAGTCCAGCACACCTGTGTTAATTAACTTACCTGCTGACAATCCCGTGATAGGCCTGGCTGCTGTTTAGGGAGAAGGCAGACCTTCATTTGACACTGAATCGTCAAGCAGGAAACAGTCAGTTTTGTTGGCTCCTCTATGCACCTCTATGTTCTCGTCTGCTTAGGATTCCTGGATCTCCTCCTGGTGTCAGTTACTGACAGAGAGAAAAGATTTTCCTGTGGAAAGAGACTCTTTGCCTGAGCTGGTGTCGAGGAATCCTCTGACTACTTCCCATTCACTTTGCATTATGGCATTTATTAACATTTTTAACATTCACTGTAAATAAATGCACTGAACTTAACCTCCTGAGTTCACCTCTTTAGTCCTACACATCTCCTCAGTTATGACAGATGCACATATTGATTATTGTTTCTTTTGATTCCTGTTTATTTGGTAATGGTAAATGGACTGATTCTTATATAGCGCTTTTCTACACTCCCAGAGTACTCAAAGCGCTCTATACAACATGCCACATTCACCCATTCACAGCAACTCATACAAGCACTTCCTTCTATACTTAAGTGCAATCTAACCAACATTCATACACATTCACACTCCGATGGATGCATCGGAGGGCAACTTGGGGTTAGTATCTTGACCAAGGATACTTGGGCATGCAGACTGGGGAAGCCAAGGATCGAACCACCAACCTTCCAGTCAGTGGCTGATCTGCTCTACAACTGGCTGGGTGTTCTGATGGTGGTGGGGATCCTGACTGTGCACAGAAACAAATAAACTTAGTCCTCCTTTTCTTTTTCCTCCTAAGAAACACTGGCCTGAACAGAGTAATCTGTTATAAATATCCTCAAACTGGGATAAAGTACAGCAAAAACAAACCACCAACAATGGGAAAGCCAATCTGACCGGAAAAGCACAGTACAGTCCTAATTCCCAAGGTTTTAAATACTTGTGTGCTTGTCTCTTTTAAAATGTCAGCAATAAATCACATGTATACAATGTAACAAGGTACAACAGTTAACAGTTTATTTCTCCCCACAACCTTTATCTTTGCAGCAGGAAATCATAACACCAACTGGGTTGAAAATTATTCTCAGGATATAGTTAGGATAAGTTTTTGTGGCATGCTGAGTATTACAATAACAGTTTATGATAATAGAGCAATTAACCGTGGTAAATTGTTGAAGATCACACACCTGCTGCTGTTTACATGGATGGAAGTTCACATTCAGTTATTACATTTGCACTCAACAGCCTTCATGTTCCACAGAAATATACAACAAACTGGCAGCCAGTCGAGTCCCTTGGAGTTGTGCTCATTGACAAAGACTTATTCACTAATGGCAACGTGTTAGCAATCTGTCCGCATTTAAGGATTAGGCAGCATTTATTTCTCTGTGTGTGCGCGCATCCTGAAATTAGGAGAACTGGTGGTCATTAAGAATTTATCTGTCATAGAATAAAAACAGCAAATAAACCCAACGGCAAGTGTAACATCTTAACCTAACCTACGTCGAATATGAACTACGATGAGGAAACAAGGGGAAAGCAAATCCCCGTACCTGCTTCAGTTAACCAAACCGACATTACAGTTAGACTTGGTCATGGTACTAGGATTTCATGAAGTGAACATGCTGAAACAAAAATATTCAGGTTTCACACATTTCCAAACCTGTGTGTGCTTAAAGTAAAGAACATAAACTTCACTCATGTTTAAAAGGTAAGATGAAGCCATCCTAGTTACAAGCTGCAACCTGGCTGTCAGTGACAAGCTATTACTTTTATACCCACCGTGGGATAATTGTCAGTGATTCATGCACATTACTTACTCCTGCTGCTTTTATGTTAGCGCCAGCAGTAGCTACTTCAACATAAGGAAGTGCCGACTGATCAGTCCTCGATTCATTCAGGAAACATCAGCTGAGAGAACTATTTCTCCACTTCAAGCAAAAACTTGTCTATAAAAAATGACTTAATTATGCTGAAGATGATCTTCTAACAGCATGAAAGTTATTTTCATGAATTCTGTCTTCATAAAAATAAGACACTAACAAATGCATAGAAGAACCGAAGGAAGTTCTCCAAGCTGATGGAACAAAAGAACTGCCAAGTCCCCAAGGTCTTAGCACCTGGTGAGTCCCCAAGGTCTTAGCACTTGGGGACTCACCAGGTTAGCCCTGTGCGTCGGCACAGGGCGAGGGTTGGCTTTGTGTGAAGAGCTTTTCCATTTAGATGTTACAGACAAACAATTGTAAAGATTCACCAGATTAGTCATCTGGCATGTGACATTTTGTAAATCATAATTGTTTCCAGCATGTAATGTTAGCACAGAAGTACTTCGGCCATGACTAACCTTAAGTGCTGCAAGCCATAGCCTCAGATGTCTGTATTTTAAATATAACTAAAGCCCAGAGCACAGATATTTATGTCTTCAAAAATAATTTCTCTGGAATTTAATTAGACCCTGTTCTTTGCAGTGGTACTGACTTCCTCCAAAGCTTCCTAGCCTTAGGAGACAATGAAATGTGCATGCTCATGCTAAACCTGGCTAATGTTTCAAATAATGGGCTCAGCATATGCACAAGTAATCTCTGTAAGCCAAAAGCTTGGACTGCAGAATGCTCTAAACACTTTTCTTCTACAGTTTTTTCTACTCTCAAACCTGTATGATGTCACAGAGAGGGCAGATCCGTAATATGATCATCTCAATCATCTCAAGCACACATGTTTGGCTCTGAGCATGAAAGCACCACCCACCTGTGTTTACTCCAATCAGAAAAGTGCTATCAAGGAAAGCGAAAGGAAGTAAAGTGTGGAGTTATACTTATGTCAAAAATCATGCGTGGGAGGGGGAACCCAACCTTAATCACCAGGAAATAATTTCCTTTCATGGGCACAGGTACTCACTGACACCGATGAAATTATATTTTTTGTGCATAAGTTCAGCAGTCTGCGTGCAGAGAGTCAGCAGCCACACACACAAAGACGCCATCATGCCTGCGAATGCTGCAGTAAATTCACGCTCTCGGAAGTTGAAACTGAATTCTGCTCACTCAAATCATCCCGACTAAAAGTTTGGAGGGCGGGACCTCAGAGGAACAGGTGCTCTAAAGTGATTGGTCACAGGATCTGTAATGGACAGGTGCAGTTTACTGTGTCAAACCAAGTTACACAGTGGCAGGATCAGACGTTTATAATTCTGAAAATAAAGTTTGTTGACTACAACTCAACAGTTATTTTTCCACAATAAACTCATAATATTACCATTAACATAAATGATTTTCTCAGGATCATAACAATATTGTCCATAATTGTCCTCAGTTACCAGCAAATAAGTGACTTTAAACCCATTTTAAACAACTAGTATATTTAAACAAACCAAACAAGCTCATAACTTGTGTAACAAGCATATTACATATGCATGCTTGCTTTAATTTCTACACTTGCATTGCTCTGTAAACACAAGCCCACTGACCACAGTCACAGTTTAAACTACAGCTGGAAATGTTCTAATAAAACTGCTGCATGTGGTGAACAGGATGAAAGGATACAGGATGTTTCCCACATATTTCCAGGGTCATATGGGATTGAAGCTCCTCTGAACACACGGTTCGTCACAGCCAACTCCTATTCTCACTCACGGAGCAATACAGGCTGTTATTTTTTAAAATATATGTTTTCTTTGGTTTGTGAGTGTTATCATTTTCATAATCAAGTTTGATTTATGCCCTCAAAAATGAGCAAACTATTTACTAAGTTAATCATTCACCTTAAACACCATTTGGTATGAGTTCATTAGCTGCATCCCCATTGGCTAGGGTCTTAGCAGTTCCACCCAATGACTGGGTTAGAGCAATATTTTCAGTCTTCGATTGGCTGGCAGCTGTCCTATCGTGTTCTGCCTTTGCCCTGATCAGGTTTCTCCGGTGATAGAACAGGTAGCCTGGCAACAGGAAGCCAGCAAGGGAGAAGATGAGAAGGCCCAGATTGATCTGTGGTAAGGAGACAGTGTCAGTACGTGTTTGAAACCAAAGCTCTTCCAAAACCTGTTGGTGAAAAACTCCTCTCGGTGTGCACGTGTCCTACCCAGTAAGGATTTCCACTGAGGGGTCCCACCATCAATATGAACAGTGGTTGTTGAAGTAAGGCAAATGCAGCACTGATCATTGACTGCATACCTGTCAGTGTCCCAAAGTGGTTGGCTGGATATCTAGAAAGAGAGGTAGACGAGCTTTTTTTTATCTTGTTCATTCGTATTCCTTCATTCTTAAATTACTGTTAAAGTACACCAAACCCAACCCAAGGGACTCTCATGTAACTTTGTATTACACAGAGAGCTCAGAGCCCATGAACTCTGGCTGACTCTGGCCCTTTTCACTATCATACGGTCATGTATTTATCCGTTTTTTTATATTGCTTTTGAGTTTCAGGGTTGGGGGATGGTTACAGCCTATCTCAACCATAAACCCTGGAAAGTTTTGGCATTTTAAGTATGTTTTGATGGAAAAACATTTGTCTTTTACTTAAGTAAAGAATCCCCATACTTGTCACAGCATTCGGTGATGCAGTTTAACAATATAAAACGAAGTTCAGGTGCCAGTGTGGTCATTTTCCATGTAGCTGTATGGTCTATACGAGGCCACAGGGCTGCTCGTAAGGGCCCGTAAGGGCAGCCCTGTGGCTGAAAATCAAGGGCTGAAAATCAATATTTTTATATTTCAAATCTAAAACTCTGATTTCTTTGCCCATGCCTTCCTTACAGGTTTCTAACTGTAAGCAAAATCTCTCACATTACATATGTTAATATATAAATACTGTAGCTTTATTAAAGCCCTGTTGTTACCCACACAGCAGCATAGAGACCTCCACAGCAGGAGTGAACAAATCCTCTTACTATTGTGTGCAGAATGAATGACACCATCTATTAGAGAAGCAAAGTCAGATGTTAAAAGTGATACTCGAATGTGTCAGTGAGAACTTCTGAAGCTCAGTATTTTGCTAACCTGTAAGGGCAAGTTGTCTATGAGGGATGTAATGCCAAAGGTGACCAACAGGAGGTTGGTGAAGATGAAAGCTCTCATGGCATTGGTGAGTTTCTGGATTTTTCTGTTTGTCTTTGAGGCATTCAGTTGGCTGGGAAGGACAAAGTTCAAACGTCAAAAGAGGCTCATGGCTACACAAAAAGTTAGAATGTGGTGAAATAAAGATGCAGAGGTACACTGTGATGTTAGTGACAGCACCAGGCTTCTCCTCTTTTATATAGCAATCCAGGAAGTTCAACTTAGAGCTAACATTAAACCCATCCTATGTACTAAACACCGGCCTTTGTGTCTGTCTGTCTGTAGTACAGGGTGGGCCATTTATATGGATACACTGTAATAACATGGGAATGATTGGTGATATTAAAGTCCTGTTTGTGGCACATTAGTATATGTGAGGGGGCAAACTCCTCAAGATGGGTGGTGACCATGGTGGCCATTTAGAAGTCGGCCATCTTGGATACAACTTTTGTTTTGTCAATAGGAAGAGGGCCATGTGACACATCAAACTTATTGGTAATGTCACAAGAAAAACAATGGTGTGCTTGGTTTCAACGTAACTTTATTCTTTCATGAGTTATTTACAAGTTTCTCTTTGTTCACAGCCATTGACATGTCGAAGAGGTTAACACGTGAGGAGTGGATCGAAATTGTGTTGATATCTGGTGAACGCAGTAACCGGGTCATTGCAGCAGATTTCAATGCAAGACACCCTACAAGACCACCCATCTCCCATGCTACAGTTAGCAAACTGCTTGCTAAGTGTCGTGAAACTGGTTCAGTGTTGGATTTGCCAAAATGTGGACGCAAGAAAACTGCCACTAATGAAGAAACATCAGCGGCTGTCCTAGCTTCATTCAGCAAGAGCCCACAGCGTAGCACTCGCCGCATGTCACTGGAGAGTGGCATTAGTCGAACATCCCTTCGGCAGATATTAGCTACTCACAAATGGCACCCTTACAAACTCCAGCTACTGCAGCATCTCAACGAGGATGACCCAGATTGGCGCACAGAATTTGCAGAATGGGCAAAACAAAAATTGGAACAGGACCCTCAGTTCACGCAGAAGATTTTGTTCAGTGATGAGGCAAACTTTTATGTGAATGGTGAAGTTAACAAACAAAACCACCGCTATTGGTCTGACACTAACCCACATTGGATGGATCCTCCAAGACTGTTGGAACAACAAAAGTGATGGTTTGGTGTGGTATATGGGGTACAACGATAGTGGGTCCATTCTTCATCAATGGAAACCTCAAGGCCACTGGATATTTGAAATTGCTACATGATGATGTGTTTCCCTCTTTATGCACTGAAGCTGGCACGTTCCCTGAGTTTTTCCAGCAAGATGGTGCACCACCACATTATGGGTGCCAGGTCCCAGCATTCCTAGATGAACAGTTTCCTGGAAAGTGGATTGGTCGTCGTGGGCCAGTTGAATGGCCCCCAAGGCCTCCCGATCTGACCCCTTAGACTTTTATCTTTGGGGTCATCTGAAGGCAATTGTCTATGGTGTGAAGATACGAGATGTGCAGCACCTGAAACTACGGATACTGGATGCCTGTGCTGGCATTTCTCCTGCGGTGTTGCTATGAGTGTGTGAAGAGTGGGAGAAGAGGGTTGCATTGACAATCCAACACAACGGGCAGCACATTGAACACATTTTATAAGTGGTCAGAAACTTGTAAATAACTCATGAAAGAATAAAGTTACGTTGAAACCAAGCACACCATTGTTTTTCTTGTGACATTACCAATAAGTTTGATGTGTCACATGGCCCTCTTCCTATTGAAAAAACAAAAGTTGTATCCAAGATGGCCGACTTCTAAATGGCCACCATGGTCACCACCCATCTTGAGGAGTTTGCCCCCTCACATATACTAATGTGCCACAAACAGGACTTTAATATCACCAACCATTCCCATGTTATTACGGTGTATCCATATAAATGGCCCACCCTGTATATATATCTTATCCTGAACACTTTTCATACCAATTGTCTGTTTGGGTGTTTGGACTTTCCTCTTCACAGTCCTTCATCCTCCAGTCCATGATGTAGCCAATCAACGGACAGGTCAGTAGACACAGCAGCTGCATCGTACCGAAGATAGATGAGTAGAATCCAACTGGAGAGGACATTTATAGAGAGGGAGAGTCAATAAAAAAGTGATTTACATGGATAATGTCATTTGCTCCCATGGCTAAACACAACTTGAACCTTCACAATAAAAACCATCAACGTTAACATTAAGTGTTTGGCACAAGCCATATCTCTGGGCTGTATTACTTTTCTATACCACTAGTATCACAGCTTTTATTCCAGTCTAACAAACGCTGTGGGCTGAGAGGATGTCATCCTGCAATATCTTTAAATGTTGCAGACTCTTTCATTGACTGGACAGGGCCTGGAATTGGAATTTTTCATGCTTGCGACCTAGACAGGTAACCGGGATGTCAGCTTCCCACATGTCCGATTACATGCCTGTGCATTTCATGCATTTCCAACACGTGGACATGCTATGTGCCTCATGCTAACACTAGGAGGGAAGACACAGCTCACTGAAGTAAACTGCAGGTGGACTACCACAAAAAGTTTGTAACTACAGGGAGTGCAGAATTATTAGGCAAGTTGTATTTTTGAGGAATAATTTTATTACTGAACAACAACCATGTTCTCAATGAACCCAAAAAACTCATTAATATCAAAGCTGAATGTTTTTGGAAGTAGTTTTTAGTTTTAGCTATTTTAGGGGGATATCTGTGTGTGCAGGTGACTATTACTGTGCATAATTATTAGGCAACTTAACAAAAAACAAATATATACCCATTTCAATTATTTATTTTTACCAGTGAAACCAATATAACATCTCCACATTGACAAATATACATTTCTGACATTCAAAACAAAACAAAAACAAATCAGCGACCAATATAGCCACCTTTCTTTGCAAGGACACTCAAAAGCCTGCCATCCATGGATTCTGTCAGTGTTTTGATCTGTTCACCATCAACATTGCGTGCAGCAGCAACCACAACCTCCCAGACACTGTTCAGAGAGGTGTACTGTTTTCCTCCTTGTAAATCTCACATTTGATGATGGACCACAGGTTCTCAATGGGGTTCAGATCAGGTGAACAAGGAGGCCATGTCATTAGTTTTTCTTCTTTTATACCCTTTCTTGCCAGCCACGCTGTGGAGTACTTGGACGCGTGTGATGGAGCATTGTCCTGCATGAAAATCATGTTTTTCTTGAAGGATGCAGACTTCTTCCTGTACCACTGCTTGAAGAAGGTGTCTTCCAGAAACTGGCAGTAGGACTGGGAGTTGAGCTTGATTCCATCCTCAACCCGAAAAAGGCCCCACAAGCTCATCTTTGATGATACCAGCCCAAACCAGTACTCCACCTCCACCTTGCTGGCGTCTGAGTGGGACTGGAGCTCTCTGCCCTTTACCAATCCAGCCACGGGCCCATCCATCTGGCCCATCAAGACTCACTCTCATTTCATCAGTCCATAAAACCTTAGAAAAATCAGTCTTGAGATATTTCTTGGCCCAGTCTTGACGTTTCAGCTTGTGTGTCTTGTTCAGTGGTGGTCGTCTTTCAGCCTTTCTTACCTTGGCCATGTCTCTGAGTATTGCACACCTTGTGCTTTTGGGCACTCCAGTGATGTTGCAGCTCTGAAATATGGCCAAACTGGTGGCAAGTGGCATCTTGGCAGCTGCCGCTTGACTTTTCTCAGTTCATGGGCAGTTATTTTGCGCCTTGGTTTTTCCACACGCTTCTTGCGACCCTGTTGACTATTTTGAATGAAACCTTGATTGTTCGATGATCACGCTTCAGAAGCTTTGCAATTTTAAGACTGCTGCATCCTCTGCAAGATATCTCACTATTTTTGACTTTTCTGAGCCTGTCAAGTCCTTCTTTTGACCCATTTGCCAAAGGAAAGGAAGTTGCCTAATAATTATGCACACCTGATATAGGGTGTTGATGTCATTAGACCACACCCCTTCTCATTACAGAGATGCACATCACCTAATGTGCTTAATTGGTAGTAGGCTTTCGAGCCTATACAGCTTGGAGTAAGACAACATGCATGAAGAGGATGATGTGGACAAAATACTCATTTGCCTAATAATTCTGCACTCCCTGTAGACACCACACACTTAAATCACCAGCTGAGCATGGACATTTTAACGAGGTCGCGGTATTGGGTCTTCAGCTCATACAAGCGAAGTGTTTTTCGAAAAAACGCTGGAGAAGAAGGAGGAGAGAGGACGGATGGCAGCGGCGTCTGCTGGCAAACTTGGTTGGAGCACTGCCAAAAATTCGAACCTGGTTGGCAGTCCACCTGTGGTGGCGGTTGAGCACGACTGTTCCGTGAGTGGGTCAGCTGTGGGCAGCTGGGAAGACTATGGTGATTTTGATGAAGAGGAGGAAATGCCTCTGGAGCAAGTGCAAGGTGAGCAGAGGAGGAAAAGCGAAAAGAGGTGGGAGCAGTGGTGGTAGGGATGGTTCTTTAGAAGCTAGAGAGGAACGAGAATATTTGTTGTTCTGAGATTCAATGACAGAACACAAGTCCTTATTAAAAAATTGAGTCCATTTGTGTTGACAGCTGAACTTAACAGTAAAGTGGGTGATATAGCTTCTGCTAAAGTACTCTCAGATGGTAATCTTCTTGTGCAGTGTGTGAATGAAGAGCAGCTCAAAAGGCTTTGAACTTAAAACAATTGGGGAAGTTTAAAGTAGAAAATGCTGGGCAAGTGGGTGCACAGACGGGGGTGGATGCAAGGGGTAATTTCTGGGGTGCCCATTAGTGTGAAAATGGATGATCTGAAAAGCAAAATCAAAGGAGGAAATGTGATTTCTGTGGTCAGACTGAAAGCAACAACAGAAGGACTTAAGGTAGACAGTGAGAGTGTCCTGATACACTTTGAAGGAGCAAATCTGCCAAGGAAAGTGTTTTTGGGTTTCATTAGTTATCCAGTACGAGCCTATGTTCCAAAACCTCTGAGGTGCTTTAACTGTCAAAGGTTTGGACACCTAGCGAAGAACTGTAAGGAAAAGAGGAGATGTGCTCGGTGTGGTGGGGATCACGAATATGGGAAATGTGGAGATGGAGTTCAACCAAAGTGTTGTAGTTGTGGTGGAAGTCACAGTGTTGCGTATGCTGGATGTGAGAGGATGAAACAAGAAAATCATATTCAAAAAGTGAGGGTGGAGAAGAAGATCTCCTATGCTGAAGCAGTGAGGGTGATGAGAGTGAGTGAACAGGTCAACGTTAACCCAGGACAGGGTGCATCTCAGGATCAAGGAGTTACCCGGCTCAACACGAATACTATGGTTATTGATAAGATGGCATTGGTTACATTCATTGCAGGAGTGATAAACACCACAGCTGATGTGAGATCTAAGCAGGAGAAAATTCGGCTCATTGTTAAGGCGGCAATTAACCACTTGGGGTTAGTAGGACTGACATGGGAAGAAGTGAGGACAACCTCAATTATCAGTCAAGTCAGGAAACATGATGTTCTTTTATGTAATCATGGTACTTATTCTTCAATGGAATGCAAGGAGTCTGTTGGTCAATGGCCAGGAGTTGAAGCATTTCATCAAACTCCTTGATGTTAAACCGGATGTCATTTGTGTACAGGAAACTTGGCTTAAATCTTCTTTGGATTTTGTGTTGTGTGGGTACAAGATAATAAGAAATGACAGGGACCGTGGTGGAGGGGGAGGGTGTGCAACGTTTGTCAAGCAAGACATTCCATATAGACTCCTGGGTAAAGGCAATGATTTGGAGTATATTGCTATTGAGGTTTGGGATAGGAATGACCCAAATGTTATCGTGAATTTCTACAATCCTTGTGCCAGATTGGAGCTGCCGCGTCTTCGTTCGATTGAAGGAAGTGACTGTCGTAGAGTTATTTGGTGTGGGGATTTTAATGCCCATAGCAGAGTGTGGGGAGGTACACGCACGGATAAAAATGGTAAGGTAATTGAGGAATTGATGGATACATGCAATTTGGTGTGCCTGAATGATGGTAGGGGACCCGTGTAATGTTGTTAATGGAACAGAGTCAGTTTTGGATTTAACTCTAGTCTCAACTGTCCTTGCAGGAATAAGTCAGTGGACCATCAGAACAGACACTACCGTAGGAAGTGACCATTATCCTGTTTTCTGTGATGTTGGAGGGCAGATACGGGTGTCTCTAGGAGAGGTGCATAAGAAGTGGAGTTTTCATAGGGCTGACTGGACAAAATTCCAAAACTATGTGAGGACACGATCGGCACGGTTGATGAGTCTGGTAGCGTTGAACAAATGAATAATCAGTTTATTGAAGTGCTTATGGTAGCCGCCAAGGCCTCAATCCCGACCAGTAAAGGCATGGCAAGTAGGACTTTGGTGCCATGGTGGACAGAGGAATGTCGAATTGCTGTGAAGGAAAGGAACAAGGCATTTAAATTTCTCCGAAGAACCCTTAACACGCAGGCTCTGATTGCATACAGAAAAGCAGTGGCAGTGGTCAGGAGAACAGTGAGACAAGCTAAGCGGAGCAGTTGGAGGTTGTTCTGTTCTAAAATAGGAAGAACCACTCCAGTGGGGGAGGTCTGGGGCATGGTCAGAAGAATGGGAGGTGACCGGCGGGAATGGGATTACCCAGTTCTATCTTCGGGCCAACAGAACTTTGTAACAGCTCAGGAAAAAGTGGAGGTTATGGTGAAAACTTTTGCTAAGATTCATAGCTCTGATAACATCTCAGTGTTGGGAAAGGACAGAATGTGCCAAACTAAAGCACGATATTCGGAGGGTCTAGTAAGAAAGGCGCACATGGACAGTAGTCTGGATGCGGTGTTTTCTTGGGAGGAAATGGTGAGAGCGCTTCAAAAAACAAAGCCCACAGCCCCGGGAAAGGATCAAATTTGTTATTTAATGTTGAAGCACCTTGGTACGTAAAGCGCTTAATAAACTGCTGTGTTTGGTTAACACAGTTTGGATTAAGGTGAGCTCCCAAGTACTTGGAAGGAGGCTGTTATTGTGCCAATAAGAAAACCCGGGAAGGATCCATCTAAACCAGATAGCTACAGACCAATCGCTCTTACATCAAATGTGTGCAAGTTAATGGAACGTATGATAATGGCAAGACTGTCCTTTGAACTGGAAAGAAAAGGGGCTTTAGCCAATTACCAAAGTGGTTTCAGGACAGCTCGGAACACGACTGATGCTATTGTTAGACTTGAGAATGTTGTTAGGAAAGCGCAGGCCAATAAAGAATCTGTTTTGGCAGTGTTTTTGACATAGAAAAGGCATATGATATGTTGTGGAGGGATGGGCTTTTAATCAAGTTGCATAAGTTGGGTATTGGTGGCAGGACATTTAATTGGATCCAAGACTTTTTATCTGGTAGGAAGATCCAAGTGCGAATTGGGTCTACAATTTCTAGTCAGTGCACGGTTGTGAATGGGACGCCACAGGGCAGTGCGATTAGTCCCCTGCTTTTTGTTATAATGATCAATGATGTTTTTCTGATGTTCCTGAGGGTATTGGGAGGTCTTTATTCGCTGATGATGGTGTGTTATGGAAAAAGGAAGAAATATTGAGCACCTAGTGGGCAAGGTTCAGGAGGCTGTAAATATGGTGGTTGCGTGGGGATTTGACTGGGGATTCAGGTTTTCGGTGGAAAAAACAAAAATGATGTTCTTTACCAAAAGACAAGTGAGTGAGACTTTGACATTGAAACTGTATGATGAGGGAATTGGGAAAGTGAGCTCTTTTAAGTACTTAGGTGTTGTGTTTGATTCAAGACTGACATGGAGGAGCATATTGACCGGATTGAAACCAAATGTAAAAAGTTGTTAATGTTATGAGGTGTGTAGCTGGGAGGGGTTGGGGAGCAAGCTCTTCTGCTTTGAAAAGACTTTACCAGGCATTGATTAGATCTGTCTTCGATTATGGGTGTGTGGCATATGGTTCAGCAGCTCGTTCTGTGTTGGGACGTTTGGATGTTTTGCAATCGGAAGCCCTTAGAGTGTGCTGTGGAGCTTTTAAAACGTCTCCAGTCAGTGCCCTACAGGTGGAGATGGGAGAAATGCCCCTGGATCTTAGGAGGAAGCAAGTATCAGTGAATTACTGGGTTCATCTTGGTGGTCATGGTGATGCACATCCTACAAAGGAGGTACTTTTGGAGTGCTGGGAGTATGGAAAAAGTCAGAAGGTTCATTTTGGAAAGGTGGGGAATCAGTGGGCTAAGGAGTGTCATGTGTATGAACTTAAAATATGTCCTGCAGTTGTGTTCCCTGTGGTTCCTCCATGGTTATTGGAGACCCCTCCTGTGGACTGGTACTTGCTGGATCTGAAGAGGAAATTGAAAGGAAAAGTCGATCTTGTGTCAGCATTTCATTTTCACAGCTCGAATGAATACCCTGGGTATATTCATGTGTTCACGGATGGTGCTAAAAGTCCAGATACTGGGATTACAGGGTTTGGAATAGCAGTTCCATCCAAAAATATTGAAATAAACAGACGCACTTCGGATGGCCTTTCAGTGTACACAGTTGAAATGGTAGCAATTTTGGTAGCATTGAAATGGATAGAGTGTTCAAAACTCAGGCAGGTAGTAGTATGTTCTGACTCAGCAGCTGTTCTTTCAAGTCTACAATCATTTTGTTCGAAGACAAGGCAGGGTATGCTGTTTACTATTCTGGAGACTATAAGCAGAATAAGGTGTTGTGGTGGCAATATTCACTTTCTTTGGGTGCCAGCTCATGTAGGAATCAGTGGAAATGAAAAGGTGGATAGGTTGGCAAAAGGAGCATTGACTAAACATAGGACTGAGATGGAAATTAAAAGCAGCGGATCTGAAGCAAAGGGTATTGTTTGGAGGCAGGTTGTTCGGGAGTGGCAGGAGCGGTGGGATTCAGGGAGTAAGGGCAGGCACTTGTATCATTTTAAGAAGGAGGTGGCAGGGTGTAGGTTGTATGGGGTGATAGGAGAGAAGAGGTGGTCATTACCAGGCTTAGACTGGGACATTGTGCGTTAAATAAAACACTACAGATGATAGGAGAACATGAGACGGGCTTTGTGGGGTGTGCCAGGAGGAGGAGGAGACAGTAGAGCATGTAATACTGCGGTGCAAGGGTTATGATGTGAGAGAAAAGTTCTGCAGAATAGATTGAGGGAGCGGGGAATCGGGGAATTTAATCTGAAGAGTGTGTTGGAGGGTAGTAGGGCACAGGTGAGGGACTTGGTGGGGTTTTTGAAGGCTATAGGTGTGTATGAAAGAGTGTGAGGGGTTTTTTTTTTTTTTTTTTTTTTTTGATACAGATTGTAAGCTCACTGTCTGATCCATACTCCGGAACAGTAGGAGGCGGTAATGCTCCTTTTACGTTGGTTGCCAACCGCCGTTAAAAACAAAGAAGAAGAAGAAGAAGAAGAAGAAGACATTTTAACGAAGCTAGGAAAGACAAACTGGCTAAAACCAACAAGAGCTCAGAGCCGATCAAAGCAGGTATTGGCTTTTTACAAAACAGTTGGAATTTTGAATTGGCCATGAAAATTGCATTTGGTTCATCTCTAGAAAATTAATCACAAAAGTTCCCATGAAATCTGTTTAACTCAGTGTTAAAGGTGCCTTTTTGAAGTCGTTTGAAATTGTAAGTCTACATGTTCCTTTCATAGAGCAAAAGCAATCTGAATCTGAAGCCAGGACCCAAACAGGTCTTGGTCCTGGGTCGAGTCTCAGTGGACAGCAGTCATGTGTGTGCACCATTAGAACTGTTTTGGTTTATACCTTGTTTTTCTGCCTCCTTCTGTAGCTCTTCAGAGGCTGAAAGAGACAGCAGCAGGTCAGGGATTACCAGAGATGGTTTAACACTAATTATTCTCATTAGCAGCGCACTCACTTTGGCCCTACCAACAAGTAACAAATTTTAAAAAAATTGAACCCATGTTCCCTTTGATTTGATGATTTGGGTCCACATGTGCACCTTAAAAGGAAACTCATTGCAAATCTGAGTGATTGCCTTTATCCTATGGTGAAACTATGGTAAAGTAGTCTTTTCCAGATTTCCTGCATTCATGTGGTGAGAGGTTTTACTAAATGGTTTGATGAGAATAAAAATGATGTGAATTCTGTGCCATAACCTTAACTCTCACCCAGCAGAACACTAAAAACTTGTTATAGAGTTTTTTTTAAAACCACATAAGGAATACCAAAACTGTTCTGGCTTCTTGTGTTTAGAAACATCCTGTGGGTTTTTCTTTTTTCATTATAATGATTTTGGAAATGGTTCTGTTTAATGAAAAACACTATGGAGCATTTAGATTTCAAAAATGTAAAATGGACCATTATTCTTACGGTTGGGGTCGCCATGGGTGACTAGGAACTCCATCATCTTATTCATAGCACCCATGAAGAAGATGAGCCTCAGTTGTGTCATCGCCATGGTAATAAGACTCCACAGGAATATGGGAGAACACACAGAATTACAGAGCGGCACAGAAGCTGAAGAAGGAGACAAAGAGAGAAAATGTATGAATGTACATTTAGCCTTTGGTTCAGCAGATACAGCCCTAGGAGCCATGCAGGTTCCAGCCAGTTGGAAAGTTTACCAAAACTCTTTCAGTTCACTGAGAGTTCAGGTCCATCGCAGATTCTCGCACAGTTCATTTTTCTGTTCATTGTAGTTTACAGTGCACAAAAGTCTTTAAAGACTAGAAAACCTCAGAGGTTCATGCTGACGTCTAACATACACAAAAAGCAGTATCCCATTCTACCAGCAGCTGACCTGGGAGTCACTTTGCAACACTCCCACAGACATAATAAAGACCACTAATGACACTCTCTTATCCCACACTGAAAGAAACCATCTGACTGTAGGAAAAGTGTTTAAACGAGGACACAGTGGAAGTGGGGCAGCTATGGTTCGGAAGGTAGAGTAGGTCATCTACCAAATCTGAAGTTTGGTGATTGACTTCCCGACTCTTCCATTCTGCATGTCCCAGTATTCTTGGGCAAAATACTGAAACCTGAGTTGCCCCAATGCATCCACTGGGGTGTGTATCCAAATGCTAGACAAAGTACTTTTCCTTTATTAGTCTATTAGAATTATACTGATGACATAAAAACTATAAAATAACCCATGTAAATTTATACAGCACCATCCATCTCTCCATGCATCCATCCATGCATGCATCCATCCATCCATCCATCCATCCATCCATCCATCCATCCATCCATCCATCCATCCGTACTTTTCCAAGTTCAAGTTGGGAGGGCAGCAGTCTAAGCAGAAAAGCCCAGACCCCCCAGACTGGACCAGTCTCCCCTCATTGTGAACAAGACCCAGATGGTGTTTTTCTGGACTTAAATCAATTTAATCTGGACTCGGGGCAACACTTAACCGTCATCAAAGGTAAGGGAGCAATTATCCCTCCCCTGAAATACAACTAGTGCTCATCCAAAACCAACTGAGTTGGGTATTAGTTCAAGAGAAGGCAGGCAATCAGACAGTGTACTTTATTATTCTGCTTCTTGGTCAAATAGCCCTCACACAGCACAGAGGTGGGTACAAATCCATACGATTTATATCCACTAACATTCAACCAGACAGAATGGCTGCAGAGTGCTGTGGCAGCCATGCTGGTTGAGTGATGCCTTGATTTTTTTGAGAGTAAAATCACTGAGAGTGTCGGCAGCAAGCTCAACTTAACCAGTAAACCTAAAGCCAAAAAACAAATACCTTGGGCTGTGCTGTGGGGGTCTGTGTGCTCAGGTACTGTCTGTTTGGATCCCACTGTGTCTTCCATTGCAGTCATGTGGGTGATATTCCTGTCCCCAGTCAGGCTGTCCTCTGTTACAACCCCACTTATCTTCACCCTTTTACTGTTAAGAGGAAAAAAAAAACACAATGTAATGGGAAAAGTCATAATGTGCAATTCCCACTATCTCAAAGATGTTTTAAGCTGAAGACTTTTGGAAACACTCATAAAAAGTGCCCGAAATCACAGATCACTTTACTGAATCTGTCAGAACACATGAGAAAGGTTTATCATTAAAAATCTCGTGACAGCTGACTCTTTCAATTTGACATGAGTGGGTCAGATAACAGGTAAGGCCATGAAGTCACATCATGAGGAGTGATTCCCTAAAACTTGTCAATATTTAAATCAGTCTGAAGGCAGTGATTTATACAGTGGCTTGCAAAAGTATTCGGCCCCCTTGAACTTTCCCACATTTTGTCACATTACAGCCACAAACATGAATCAATGTTATTGGAATTCCAGGTGAAAGACCAATACAAAGTGGTGTACACGTGAGAAGTGGAACGAAAATCATACATGATTCCAAACATTTTTTACAAATAAATAACTGCAAAGTGGGGTGTGCGTAATTATTCAGCCCCCTTTGGTCTGAGTGCAGTCAGTTGCCCATAGACATTGCCTGATGAGTGCTAATGACTAAATAGAGTGCACCTGTGTGTAATCTAATGTCAGTACAAATACAGCTGCTCTGTGACGGCCTCAGAGGTTGTCTCAGAGAATATTGGGAGCAACAACACCATGAAGTCCAAAGAACACACCAGACAGGTCAGGGATAAAGTTATTGAGAAATTTAAAGCAGGCTTAGGCTACAAAAGATTTCCCAAGCCTTGAACATCCCACGGAGCACTGTTCAAGCCATCATTCAGAAATGGAAGGAGTATGGCACAACTGTAAACCTACCAAGACAAGGCCGTCCACCTAAACTCACAGGCCGAACAAGGAGAGCGCTGATCAGAAATGCAGCCAAGAGGCCCATGGTGACTCTGGACGAGCTGCAGAGATCTACAGCTCAGGTGGGGGAATCTGTCCATAGGACAACTATTAGTCGTGCACTGCACAAAGTTGGCCTTTATGGAAGAGTGGCAAGAAGAAAGCCATTGTTAACAGAAAACCATAAGAAGTCCCGTTTGCAGTTTGCCACAAGCCATGTGGGGGACACAGCAAACATGTGGAAGAAGGTGCTCTGGTCAGATGAGACCAAAATGGAACTTTTTGGCCAAAATGCAAAACGCTATGTGTGGCGGAAAACTAACACTGCACATCACTCTGAACACACCATCCCCACTGTCACATATGGTGGTGGCAGCATCATGCTCTGGGGGTGCTTCTCTTCAGCAGGGACAGGAAGCTGGTCAGAGTTGATGGGAAGATGGATGGAGCCAAATACAGGGCAATCTTGGAAGAAAACCTCTTGGAGTCTGCAAAGACTTGAGACTGGGGCGGAGGTTCACCTTCCAGCAGGACAACCACCCTAAACATAAAGCCAGGGCAACAATGGAACGGTTTAAAACAAAACATATCCATGTGTTAGAATGGCCCAGTCAAAGTCCAGATCTAAATCCAATCCAGAATCTGTGGCAAGATCTGAAAACTGCTGTTCACAAACGCTGTCCATCTAATCTGACTGAGCTGGAGCTGTTTTGCAAAGAAGAATGGGCAAAGATTTCAGTCTGTAGATGTGCAAAGCTGGTAGAGACATACCCTAAAAGACTGGCAGCTGTAACTGCAGCAAAAGGTGGTTCTACAAAGTATTGACTCAGGGGGCTGAATAATTACACACACCCCACTTTGCAGTTATTTATTTGTAAAAAATGTTTGGAATCATGTATGATTTTCGTTCCACTTCTCACGTGTACACCACTTTGTATTGGTCTTTCACCTGGAATTCCAATAACATTGATTCATGTTTGTGGCTGTAATGTGACAAAATGTGGGAAAGTTCAAGGGGGCCGAATACTTTTGCAAGCCACTGTAGCCTCCTCTCTAGCATTCGAACAGATGGAAAGCCTAACCCACTGCAATGACAAGGCACCTCTCAGTGCCGCACTCTGATCAGTCTGTGCAGAGCTGTCCTAGGTGTTGTTGTCACTCTTCTGTTCTCTGTGTTTTGTTCATGTCTCTTTCCATTGTGAGGGTTTGTCGACTCTCGGCACTCTCTGTTCTGCATCCATCCTGCAGTCAGGTTTTTGTGTCTTCCCTGGAGAAATTGCAAAATCTCTCAGGGAGAATGGAATCACCCTAAACTGGTACCTCTGTGGGAATCCAAGGAGCTAGAGTTCAAATATGATCACTACACTCTGTAGGAGTGACCATACTGATCACAACTGTCTCATCATCAGACTTTTGTTCTACTTTTAAACGTCTGACAGTTTCCAGTGTTAATCTGTCTATTCTGTTAAAACTGACATGTATCTGATGTCTTCGGGTGCAGGGAAAGATTCAATGGGCCAGTTCAGGAAGCAGTTTAGGATCACAGTGCAGGCCATTCCAGTCCAGACCCACATGATGACCCGGAAAGAGACGCCAAGGTCATATATTACCTGGAGAGGAGGAGGAAGAGTAGGACACAGAGAAGCATGAGGGAAGAGATTTAAGGGTTGAGGTGAATAAAGGAAAGGTAAAAAGTGTGCATGATGCTGCAAACTTGACCTTTAGTTATTGTTAATGTGAAATCTCACTGCAGTATCCTCCCTTTTATTTCTCCCCAGTGTTGTGTCTTGTTTATTCTTCTTCCTGTTCTTTTACTCCCGTTTCCTGTCCACTGTCCTCTCTGTCATCAGCTTTTTGGTCATTCTGCCCCCTTTGCTTTCTTTCATGTTTCCTACAGTTTACAACCCTTCTACTACAGTTTAACAAGCAATATCTTTTAGCTTTCAGCTAAGATTTTCCACCATTCAACAAGGTGTGTGAGTGTATGTGTCTGTACCTTGACACCAGGGAAGGTGACAGCTGAAGAAGCATAGGAGCCAATCATCAGGGAGAGGATGGTTGATCGAAAGTTCCCAAACATGTTCGGCAGCTAGATGAGAGAGAGAAACGATCGTTCTGTCACATGGCTGTACGAAGCTTTGCAAACACTCAGACCAACACTCTGAGTTTCTGTCCAAGGACAAAACCTTCAGACCTTTCAACATTTTCTCTACAGTTATACATTTTAATAAGTAACCAGCAGGTGGCGCTCTTAAAAGCTTTGTACAAACACAGTGTGCTAGAGGACACACTGTGAGGACCTCTAACACAGATGTTTAGTTATGGGGAAAAAAGTGTGTGTGTGTGTGTGTGTGTGTGTGTGTGTGTGTGTGTGTGTGTGTGTGTGTGTGTGTGTGTGTGTGTGTGTGTGTGTGTGTCAGAAGGCGTTCACTCTAACTATAGACACACGTGGAACGCTGCTGCCTCATGAATGTGGCTCAGTTACACTACAGGCTTTAATACTCAGCTGAAAGTTTGCACTTACATCAGTTTCACATATTTGGAGAATTACTTAATTAGATTTAATACATCATTCGTCTTAATTTATTTAAACATTACTTATGTAGCCACCAAGTGGGTACATTGTAACTCTATAGTTAAATTCATTCATTAAGTAAACAACAAATTAGTGTAAGGGTCAGAGAGTGGAGGGACACATGAAGTGTAAATGTGAAAATATTTTTTCTCTACAGGAAGATCTTCAGTGGGTGGTTTAGGTGTAAACTGTAAAGCTGTATAAGACAGAGCCACTGTGACAGCATGAACTGCACTGTAATATGGTTTCAAATGTTGTTTTGAAGCATTGGAAAGCTGGTGTCAAATCCACACAGCAGATCATAATTCTAGTCATGACTGCATTTACTCAGAGTTCACTCTGTCTATAACTCTGAGGTTTGGTGTGAGTTTGGATCCAGCCAAAGGTTGATCCTTTTGGTTTTCACTGACTAACATCATCTTATTTTAACAAACTGCACAGTGCATGTCAGGAGAGACTTTGAATCTGCCATTAATCAACATGTCCTGTGTTAAGTTACTATATTAACTATGACAGTATGAAGAGGAAGCGTCTCTGTTTTATCTCAAAGGCTCTGCTCATGTCATTTCCTGTGGATCAGTGCTGTCCTGCTCTGATCATTACACTTGTACTGTTATAGCAGCAGTGGTCATAAGCAGCTGCTGCTGTGTTACATATTTGTGTCACAGATATGAATAACACACCTTCATTCAAAGAAGAGCAGAATATATTTGACTTGTTGATGTTTGAGCTGCACTTGTGTGCTGCCTGGTATTCACTGACCATCACTTCTGGAGATGTTTCTGAGCCCACTCAGTGATTTAACGACACCATCGTGCCTGTTCTTAATGCACACACGCCCATCAGTTCCAGGTTCGAGCACAGAGCTTTCTCCACATTCTCAGAATCATTTGACGTTACGTACGGTTTACGATGACACGGTCTTCACAGTTTCACACTGACAAACATTATTCTGAAATACCTGAACAATATCTAGATGCAGGGTTATCTATGTATTTTGTAGATGTGTGAACCCCTCCCATCCTCACTTCTGAGAAACTGTTACTGACCTGTGTCAGTTAACCTGACGAGTCACTGTGTCGTCCTCTAACTGTTTCTTTTTAGTATCATTTACCTTTCTGGCCTTTTGTTGGCCTCATTAATCAAAATAAACCATTATTTTAAATCTAATGGTACAATGTCTCAGTTTAAACATTTAATATCATTTTTATGTTATACTGTGGAAACAAAATATGGCTTTATGAGAGTTACAAACCCTTGCATTCTGTTTTTATCTACGCTGTGTCTTCTTCTTTTTTCTTCTTTTTTTTGAATTGGGGTTGTAACTATGGTGTCATAAGTGTTCACGCTGAAGGTGTCATGAGAAACACTCTTTGTTTACATAAATTAACTGAAATGAAACCTATAATGTCAGAGAATTCAGTTACAGTGTGCAACAGGCCGTCTGTTTCTTTGTTTGTACATTGCCCTCATTCGCCCCAGTGTAAATATCACTGCGTTTTATTTGTCTGTCTACAGCCTCAGGTTCAGCTAATGTCATGCCTTCCCAGAGTAATGTTTCCATGTTGTCGTAGGTTTGCCTCCACCCTTGGCTCTCCATTCTTATCAGTCCTCCCCTCTTTTCCATCACTGTCCTGCCTCTGTGCACACACAAACTTAAAAAGTTCCAACCACAAATATGAAAAAACGAGCTGCACATGCAGATCACGTCCATAGAATGACACCAATGAGTTTTTTGTGTCAATTTAATATGTAAATTACATGTAAAATGAATCATATATATATATATATATATATATATATATATATATGCAAAAAAAGGTCATTGTTGTTTCACAGCAACATGCTGAAGCCACTCTGGATCTTGGCCGGCTGCAGTGAGCTGGTTTCTCAAATTTCTACTGAATATTCTGTTTTACATAAACTAACACACACTTGGTTTCATGTCTGATTTATTCCTTTTCTATTCTAGCTGAGCACTCAAAGTGTTTTACTGCAAGCCACCCAACACGTTACTCCATGTCACCTGGTGCTGTTTATAACTGTTTCTAACTAGCTCACATCATCATTGGATTTGTGGTCAGTGTTTTGGCCGAGGACACTTTGACATGTGGACGCTGGAAGAGCTGGGAACCATTTAATGTACGGCAGCTTTATCAAAGTTAAATAAGTGTTACTGGCTATATATATCAGGTACTTATGTAAGAGCTTATCAACAAGATAACACAGAAACCCACCCACACAAACACACACACACAAAATTGTGTCTCAATAACTTCAGTCAGCATTACCTTTGGAGCATTCACGTAGACACTGTTTTTAACCCTAACATATCTACTTGTTGCCCCACCCTGACCTGAACCCTTAACTAACCATACACACACCTACACACACCCACTCAGGCTCATGTTATTTTAGGTCTGCAGGAGAGAGACCAACAGAGTGAGGGCCAAGAGACGGAGACAGAAAATAGGGCTGACAGGGGCGTGGGAGGGTGTGTTGACCACCCAGCTTTGTGATTGGTTGAAGGACTGCTGCAGAATTTAGAACAAGTTTTTGAAAACACACACAGACACAGACACACACACACAACTCTCCAAGCATGTTTTGCATCTGACGGTGTGGACAGGTGGTTGGAGTTTGGACCTGGGGCAGATGGAAAAGTAGGGATATGGGGCAGTCTGATGCCCAGCAGTGTATATATTGCATCATACTGCTGTGAAGTCGCAGGCTCAAGAGAACTTTTTGCAAGTCTCTGCTTCCCATCACTGATGAGTGAACTTGTTATAACTGACTTTAACTCGATTGACCCCTCGTGATAAATGTTTCTGGTGCCTCCATTCTGGCTGCAAAAAACAGAATATGCCATTTACCATAGACTTCTGCAGTCACAGCTATCGCCATCTGGTGGTCATAAGATAGAATGCAGATGTAATGCTTCATCTGGCTTTATGTTTATGTTCCAAATCTGTGAAATCAGCAGCTGTGCGTTCACACTCATCTCTCTCTTTACCACAGACACCAGTACAGCGACTGATGATTCTCCTCCCAGAGGTTTAAAATGCCAGAAATTAGTGTGTGTGTGTCTGTGTGTGTGTCTGTGTGTGTGTCTGTGTGTGTGTGTGTGTGTGTGTGTGTGTGTGTGTGTGTGTGTGTGTGTGTGTGTGTGTGTGTGTGTGTGTGTGTGTGTGTGTGTGTGTGTGTGTGTGTGTGTGTGTGAGTGGAAATCGTACTGTGAGTGAAGTGAAGGTCAGGCAGATTCCTCCAAAACCATTCAAGGAGACAGCCAAGAAGATGAGGCCAGACAGGACTGATGGACCAAATGAGAAATACCTTCAGCTGTGATGAAACAAAGTGTCACTTCCTGTCTACTTTCCCTGACCAGAGGTGTAAACAAGTGGCATTGTCATATCATAATGAAGAGGGAGGGTGAAATAGCAAAAGTAACTCCAAAACTACAAATATGTCTCTGCTAGAATTTGCCTTTGAATCCAAGCCTGTGTGTTTTGACTGAGAGTTGATGTGTTGCCTCACCTTCAGGGTTGTAGGCAGCAGCAGCTATTATGGCACAGGAGGCTGTGAAACATGAACTGAAATATATAAAGACACAGAAGTCTGATTACCTCATATTTCACTCTGTTTGACACTAAATCAGGCATCCCTGCCAAGCTGCTCAGCCCAACAGATAAACTCACATGTGGAGCTGCCAAACCTTTTCACTTAGAACACGAACTAAAGTTTAAAGTGTCTCTGATTGGTTCATTTAGCATGAATAAACCACCCAATCTGTTCTTTAACGCAGTTCTAACAACTCAGTTACAATTTTCACAAAGGCACGTCAGATCAGAAAAAGACTGAAAAGAGGAGCATACACAGAGCTCTTCTTTCAGCTGGATCATCTGCCTCCATTTCACCCCATCTTTACTGCATCCATGAACCTTCTCTGAGGTCGTCCTCTTGTCTTCCTGCAGCTTCATCTTCAATGTCCTCTGTTCAGTACATCTACTGTCCAACCTGTGCACATCTTTAGACCATCCAAGTCTCACCTCTCTAACATCATAGTCTATGGAGACTCCTGTCTGACATCATTTTGTTAACCTGTCCATAATCCCAGCTTCACCTGGAGCCCACATGTCACTCCTACAGCACACCTCATAAATGACATATCCTTCACTGCCTTCATATACTTATTAACTGCGGTACTAAAAGATCACTACAGTTTCTCTGGGCATACTTATCATATGCCTTCTCTAGATTAAAAACTGTGATATGCTGAAAATGACAAACAGGCTGCCATACCTGCCAATGAGTCTCAGGGGTCGTGGCCCATATTTGTCCATCAAGATCCCCAGGGGTAATGTGGCTGCGCTCAAGAGGAAGGATCCGATGGTGAAACCGAGATTCAGTATCTCGTCTTGTTCCACACAACTCTTCCAATCGCTGCTCTGCATGAAAGTCACGTTGGTGTCAGCAGTCTCGTTTCCTGGAACGGGTCATAGAAGAAGCAAATCAGGATGACCAAATAAAGACCCTGAGAAATTGCTTCAGTTACTGAAAGCACCTCATTTCTAGAAAGGTTAAATACTGTAATCCTGGATCCTGCACGATCCTGCTTGTGGATGATTACTGCAGTGCATGCAGATGTCATTTTACGGCGGTCTTACCAGGGCAAAGGTGAGAATAGAAGCCTTCCTTCTTTAGCATGATGAGCAGCGAGGCCCAGCCCAGCAGCACAGCAGAGAACAGCAGGTTCTCTATGATGGCTGTGATGGCCATCCACCATCTCCTCCTGTAGGCCTGTGACAAGCTGGGAGCCATGACGGCTGGAGATACGAGGAAGACGTTGAAACAAACAGCATCGAGTGTGTGTTTTGCTGTCTCTCCTGCACAGTGTCCCTAAACGCAGCATTGGACTCTTTCAGATCACTGATTCAATCAACTTCTCAGGCCAAACAAGTCATTAACCCAGAGTCTATGTATGAACCTGATCTAGTGGAGTTCTTGATTCACAGCTGAAAGTGGCCATGAAACATCAAGCACTAAACAAACTGGGAGTTCTGCAGTGTGCGAGCTGTTGTGTTCAGTTCCACGTGGTAGTGAGGACGTGCGAGGATGCTTTCCTATTTGAGGGTCACTATATTTGTGTTATTATTTATAAAAAAGCAGGTGGGGCTTCACTTCAATTTTATTTATATAGCGCCAAATCACAAAAGGAATTATTGAGGGGGTAGGAAGATGAGACTGCAGAGAGAGGACTTTGACCTCAAATGACCCGTAACAGGAGCTATCGTGTGTCATCACGTTAGAGGGCATTACACTGACTTACTTTAACTTCATAGAGACTGACCCTGGGACTAACGTTAACCCTGACAATAGTGCAAGTAATAATTCATGTGTCAACATGAAGATGTGTCTGTGTGGCCTCAGATCAGCCTCAGATCTTTATGAAGTCACAGAGTGGGGATATCCCTGATATGGTCAAATTAGCACACTGCTGTTCAAACCTTGTGTTTTTGAGGGGCAGCCAATCAGAAGAAAGGGGTCCTTAAAGGAGACGAAGAGCTAAACCAGCATTTTTCAGACAGATGATGACCTGCAGAGCTACTGTAATGTGCAGTAATTAGACTGCGTGACTGGAAAAGAGCAAAAATAAGCTAACCACATGAGGCAGCTTCACAGGGTGACGTGGCAGAACGGTGGTGCGTTGTTTGAATTGTTTCCTCACACGAAGAAGATTCCTGGCTGGAAGCCTTTCTGTGTGGGGTTTGCATAGTCCCAGTGTGCCTGTGTGGTACTCTAGCTTGTACACTGGTTAGCGTGGTACTTAAAGGACCTTGAGTGGTCAGTAAGACGAGCCCAGCATTATATAACCGCCATGGTTTTGGAAAATGAATGAGTAACTTGGTGCTGTGTCCACCGTGGTTTCCACTCGATGTGATGTTTCTGATCACTATCAGAGGTGTTTCTTTTAATGGTGTTAGACCTTTCTGATTGGCCAACAAAAATCTCTTTTCTGTCAGCAGTTTTAAAATGAGGACACAGAGAGGACACGTGGGCACGACTGCACAATAATACTAATATTAATAGTTAAAACAAAGAAATGGTCCACATTCATCAAGCACAACCTCCACTGCACGTGGCAGCATGAGGTGAAAACACACCTTAGAATGACTTACTTTACAAGCTGCTCTCCACCTGAAGTTGATCTGTTTCACACTTCTGCTCTGCTCCTCCTCTTCCTGACAGGAGAATGTTCAAACTCTCGTGATGTTCGTCCCACTGTGGCAGCAGTATTTGGTGGCACATGTGTGCGCTCACATGGACTCTTTCTCTCTCTATAAATGGAGCTCAAGTCTCACCCACCCTCTTCCCTGACCTTAACACAGCACGCACTTTTGGGCTTGCTCGGTTAGCCCGGCCATGATTTGTGGTTTGATCTGAATGAAAGCAGATAAAGTCTGCTGTCTGTCAGCTGATGCATTTTTCCACTTTCAGTGAAATTCTTACTTAAAAACAATCAGGGGTTTAGATTTGACAGTTTCACTCTGATTTCAGTACAGGGTGTACTGGCAGCTTACTCACTGGACCCACCTTGTGGTGAACTATAACACTGTTGAAATCTGACACCTGTGAGGGAACCATAGGCAGAAGTCGTGTGTGTGTGTGTGTGTGTGTGTGTGTGTGTGTGTGTGTGTGTGTGTGTGTGTGTGTGTGTGTGTATGTGTGTGCATGTGTGTGTGTGTGTGTGTGTGTGTGTGTGTGTGTGTGTGTGTGTGTGTGCACATGAGTATGAAGGAGGGTTTTTTGACACTGGTTCTTATAAAACACTTTAATGGTAACATTATGTAATAAATGTTGGATTCCAGGAAACATTCATATAGATATTTGTTTCCTGGAACAATGCTTTCATGTCTGACAACAAACTGGATCTACCAGTGAGTAACAACACTTATTATTGTAAGACATAAACCCTACAATATTAAAGAGAATCCCCAACAATCACATGACCCCCTATGAGCAAGCACTTTGGCAACAGTGGGAAGGAAAAACTCCCTTTTGACAGGAAGAAACCTCAAGCAGAACCAGGCTCAGGGAGGGGCGGGGCCATCTGCTTGGACTGGCTGTGAGTGAGGGGAGGAAGACAGACGAAGACACGCTGTGGAAGAGAGTCCGAGATTAATAATAACTAATAATCAAATGCAGAGAGATGTATAAACACATAGTGAGTAAAGAATTCATCACCACTGGTGCTTTAGTTGATTCTCTGTCACTGATGTTCCCCCTCCTCTCCCCATGAAAACCAACCAAGTACTGGCACAGTGTACATAATAAAGTGGCCAGTGAAGGGAATGTAAGTCATTCTCCAGTCAAAAAGCCAATTAGTCAATTATCATTAAAGATGATCTTTTACGATTTACGATTTTTGGAATATCAACAAATTGAATCCATAGTAAAAAAAGAAATTTAAGCCCAGTGAAGCTGAATTACAAATACCACCAAGTGTGGTACATTTTTTTAATCTAAAACCCCCCAAATTATTGTCTAAAATATACAGAGGACTTTCTAAAATAGAGGAATCAACATCCCTACCTATTGCAAAATGGGAAGTGGGTTTATCGATCAGCTTAGACCAAAACCTTTGGTCTCAGATATGCTTAAAAACCTTTCAATGGATCAGAAATCCCAGTTTGCAATTAATACAATACAAAACACTACATAGAGTGCGCTATACAGGTCATAGGATGTTCCAGATGGGCTTTACGTCTTCCAACAACTGCTCACACTGTCAAGGCAATACACCAGACAATTACATCCACGCTCTTTGGTTCTGTCCACCAGTGCAGAAGTTTTGGCACGAGATATGTGAAGACTTATCAAAGTGTCTGAAATGTAACATTCCAGCCTCCCCTTTAGTGTGCTTGCTGGGCAACTTGGATGAGGTAACTGCAGAAACAAACACAGCCCACATTGTTTTTACGGCTCTATGCATTGCCAAGAAAACGGTCCTCATTAACTGGAAAAATAAAACTAATCTTAATTCTAACCAATTTAAAAGCCATCTGATAGTCTTGATACAGCCTCTGTCATCACATTTGATCAATCCCTCTGGGCTTCTTTGATCGGCTTCATCACCTAGGGGGGTGGGGGATCATGGTTTGGTCCTGCCTTCGCTATTGTGGTTGATATGGGGGTAGGGACGGGCTTAGGGCGTCTGGGGATTCCCTAGGGACGTTTTCCCTGCAGGGCCTAACCCAGGGTTTGTTGCCATGACCTGGTTAGGGGCTCTGGTGGCTCTTAGATGGTGTTTTCCTTGTGGCTGCGTACAGCGGAGATGGGGGAGGGTCTGTGCTGGCAGACGTTGGTTACTGGCCTGGTAGCCTGGCTGCCCCGGGGTGGGTCCGGGACGGGCGTGGGGGCTTGGGGGTCTGGGGGTACTCTTCCCCCGGGCTGGGGCTCTGGCAGGGCCTTCAGGGCTTGGGTCCTGATTATTGTGTTACCAGGGTTGTGGGTGGGTGGGTGGGTGCACGGAGGCTCAGCCCTGGTGCGGGGGACCTCTGGTGGATCGGCCCAACTTGTGGGGAGGCTGTTACATCTTTGCAGGAGGTCTCCTCTCTCCAGGAGCTCACTCTGCAGGTGGGGGAGAGATAAAGGAGAGGTGGAGAATGAACTCAACCTGGGTGTCTATTGTCTTGTGTAGTCTGGGAGATGAGTGGATGATGGGGTGGGTGCAGTTTTCTCTGCGGTGGGGTCGGGTGGGCTGCCCTGGACTCTGTGGGGCTGGGCGGTGCTGCTGCTGTGGGCCCCGGTCCGGATGGGCCTGGGCCCCCTTGCCCCAGTGGGTTCCAGGGTGTGGGGATGCCTACTGGGGTCAGAGGGGGAGCTGGCCCCAGGGAGGCCACTTGCCCCTCCCTTTTTTCCCCCTCCCCATCCTCAGCTGCCTCCCTCTTCTCGCTCCACCACACCCACACACACGCAGGACTTGGGGTGCAGGGCAGGCACTCCCCCTCTGTCCCCTTCTGGCCGCCTGTGCCTCAGTTTTATTCCGCGACCTAGACATCCGCATTACTCATACTCTCATAACACATACATATAGGGCCTTGGGGGTGGGCACGTTATACAGCGTCCAGAGGATGGTCTGTGTATTCAAACCCACCTCTGGTGCTGGTGCCCAACCCTCAATTTTAAATGCATATAGACACTGAGGGTTTTCGGGAGGAGCCATGCTGCTCTCTGGCAGGAAGCACCATGCCCTCCTGTGTTTTAAATGCACTTTAGTACAACACGCAGCAACACTACATATGAGCTGGCGGAGGGAGGTTTGGGGTCTTCACTCACCCCCGTTCTGTTAGCCGTCAGATTGGGGTCTGGGATGCGGGGCCACCCTGCTACTGCAGATAAGGTGGCGGTCTGCTTGCCTCCACCCCAGAGAGAAGGGTTACATCTCCTGGATCTAGGTACGGTTTGCCCCTCTGGGGGCGAGGGTACCTGGACCTGGGATATAGAGTATGTTTGGGGAGTGTGATTGTGTGTACAGTGTCTATTTCTGTCTGTCTCCATGAGTGCAGAATATTTACTTATGTGTATATGGTGGTGGGAATACACGTTTGTGTCTGTGTGCGCCTGTTCATCTCTGTCTATATGTCAGGTCGGGTCTCAGACTCCACCTCTCTGGGAACATCAGACTCTCCAAGGTATGGAGGCCTATCTCCCCTCACCACACTCCCTGCCGGTGGCTGATGCCCTTAGGCATCCGTGCTTGGTGGTTCTTGGTGTCTGGGGCTGGGCACTCATGTATGTACCGGCTCACTCCCGGTGGCCGCTTGGCGGGGCCTGGCGCCTGTGGCCTGGCTGGGCCCCTTCTGGGGGTTGGGGCGCCCTCAGGCCTCTGCTCTGTGGCTGCTGGGTGACCCCTCGCCTGGGGCTCTTCTCAGCTCTTCCCAGGTGGGTGGCATGGTTGTCCCTTTGTTGGTCCTCCTTGGGTCCTCGTACTCTGGGCCCTCTGGATGTCTGGGGCCTGGATCTCCTCCATACCTGCTTCATGCCCTGGGGGACGGGGCTGTGGCTCCCCACACTCCCTAGCAGATTGTTACATGGAGAAACCTTTTGAATACAAGCGTGCTGATCCACACAGGTGTGCACAGACACAAACTACACCTTTCTTGGCTGCTACCTCAAAGCACATTGTGCACTGTCGGTCCTGCGTGCTGCACAATAACATTTAATATTTAGTATCTACTGTTATCTACTGTTAGCTAGTTTATTGTGATGGTGTTGTATTTATTATGTTGCTCTTTTTTGTTTGTTTTCTCTTCTGTTTTTTTTCTTTTGTGTTTGTTTGTTTGCTTTTCTCTTTTTCTTCCCCCCTTTCTCACTATCTTTTCTCCCCTTTATTTCGTCTTTTTCTCCCTCTCTTTCTTTCTCCCTGTCCTATCCCCCAGTCATGTCTGTCCCGTCTGTAACAACTGAAAATAAAAAAAATAAATACATAATTAAAAAACAAACATGATCTTTTACATTAAATGAGTGTGTAGTATGTTGTGAATGAATGATGACAATATTAAAAAAAATTTTAAAGGATAAGTTATTGATTTCAGTGCTTCAACTATGTGAACTCCTCTATAACTGCACCGTGAAAGGAGCAGGGATGTGATCCCATAAGTAATAAATGCTATATTTCAGATTGATCTTTGGTCTTTAAAATGATTTTTTCCCTCATTTTAACATCAGTCAGGCTCTTTACGCTTTTATTCAAACCATCCCTCCCCCTTTGACCCAGCTTACAGATACAGAGGCGTGTTATCACAATAAAACAGCTTTTTATTTCCTGTTACTCACCAGGGCTGGACAACAAAATCTGCCCTGGCATAACGAGACTGACAGACCACGTGACTTTCGTGCATTGCTTTGTGGGTACCCATGGCAACAAAATCAAAACACTGCATCAAGCGCTAGCATTTCCAGCACCGGTAGTCATTATTTCTGCGGTTTTAATCCCTACTTGAATTTTATTTGCCCCAAAAACAGTTATGTACAAAACGAGGGAGAACACGGCAGGTCCGTACAAAGACAGACTTGACGAAAAGGCCAAAAAAAAAGTACGAGGAAAAACTCAAAGGATTGAAAGGGTCAGACCCGTACGAGCATACAGAGTGGAGTAAGGACGTTAGCGAGCTGCCCAACTTTCATCACGCACATATTTATTATTATATGGTCCTAAGTGTGAGTGTATGCACTTCACGTTTATTAACTTCAGATCCCTGCAACAAGCCCAGGTCCAGTTTACTTTGGTGATTTGGACTATTCCATTTCACAGCTGTTTCTTTCCTTTATCTCCTGTACAGGCAAATGCATCTATTTGTCGTTTCAGGTTGTAGTATTACACAACATTTTCAGATCTAATAGAAATAAAATGAGTGTTTCGTAATTCATTCAATTTATTGTCTTTATTTATAACTGGCATTATTGTTTCATTCTATTATAAGCTGTGTCCCAAAACGTCGGCTGCATCCTCCGGAGGCCGCATTTGAAGGCCGATTACGTCACAGCCCGGCGACGAAGGCTGTCCCAATTTGTCGACTCCTTCAAATGCGGCCGACAAATGCGTCCTTCATTTCCCCGAATTTGAAGGATGGGTCGGGTGTGTCCTTCGTGGCCCACCGTATCCCAGAATTCATAGCGCGGTCCAGCCAAATTTCAGCTGCCAACAATGGCGGCCGCTACTAAGTTTTAAAATTAGTCTTATTAATCTTTCTGGGTCACAAAATAAACTTTTAACATATTTTCAGGCGAGAAAGTGGCTGTGCAAATTACAAATATCTGCTTGGTTTATCAAGACATCACATATTTGCAAAAGTGCGCCGACGTTTTCGGAGACGTCTGTTACCCACCCGCTCGATAGCAAACCGGGGGGTTCAATTGGTCGCTCGAGCCAGCGAGAGCAGCGGACTCCCGGCTTCATCGTTTTCAGACCCCCGCTCTTTCGCTACTCAGGTTAAACATGATATATAAGTCTGTCAAAAGAGAATATTGTATAATGTGATCAGCTATATGAAATGTATCTTTTTATTTTATCATTAAGCACATGTCTACGTGACTTTTCACCTAATAACTTTTGACATGAACTCTTCTGTGATAAACAACTTGCAGCTTCCTCTTTCTGTTTTGGAAGATACAGACTTAGAAAAGGGGAACCTCAGCTCTGAGTTCTGAGAATAACTCTGTTATCTTTACACACACACAGAAAAGTATAAATAAAAAATGCAGACAGAGATGAGGCGCAGATCCTGCGTTCATGGCTGCCCTCGCGAGTTAAAGAAAATCTGCAGTGTTTGTGTGTTTTCTAACTCAGGTGTCTCAGCTGAACAAAGAACGGCAGGGTGATTTAAAGAAATCCCCTGTCATTTAAATGATGGCCTAGCGATGGAAACAACAGACACGTTTCTGTGACTCCAATAAGGTCTGACTGCTGCATCCTGATGTCGTGATAAACCAGCACCAAAGTCTGTCGACAGCCCTCTCCAGGTAGAGGTGAGAGTCCTGGAACGTTGAATTCGGGTCCAGGCCGGTGATTTAGTTCTGGTCCACGACGTTGGGATCCAGATGACCTGAACAACCAGCAAAAGACGACTGAGGGTGAGAAAACACTTTTTGGTTTTAAAACCGCGGAAGGGTTTAGAAGAATGCGCATAAAGGTTTGTTTTAGCCGGAATTACTTCGTGAAATGTGCAAAGGTTTGTTGTAGCCGGAACTACTTCATGATATGCGTAAAATAGGTTTGAGTTCGCCGGAAGGAACTAAGTTTAGGTTGGTTTTAGAGGTAGCCGTCAAATACTTCGGGACAAATAAGGTTTAAGTTCGCCACAAGGAACTGTGTTTAGACTGGTTTCAGAAGTGACCGTGAAATACGTGACAAATTAGCGCGCAAATGTCTATCTGTGTGTATGTATATGTGTTTTGTGTATATATGTTTTGGAAGTAAGTTGATTTTACAGCACAAAAAGCTGCTGAACTACTTCCATTGTTTTTTATTGTTTTATTGGTTGGGCTTTGTCTCATAAAACTGACACCGCTCCAGGAATAGCCCGGAGTAGAAGGGCGTGTCAGCAACCACCCCCGAGTCTAGTACCAGAGAAAGCTTTGCAGTTCTGTGATAATGGGGAATCAGCCCACCAAACTCACTGCTGACGAGCAGTGGTTAGAAAAGAAATGTCCAGGCGCCGGACAAATTAGTGCTTGTAGATGGAGAAAGCCTAAGAAAACAAACCGTCCCACTATACATTCACCCATATCAGGAAGAACATAATAATCCCTCATCAAGTAAAAGATTAGAGATCAAAGTTTTTTGTTTTTTTTAAAAAGGGCTGGATACAGACCAGACTGAATACACATAAATACAAGAGGAATGCATAGTGGAATAAACAAAAGGTTAAATTAAAGTAGAGCTTATGTCTACTATATTCAAACTAATAATAGGAAGGATAACAACCTGTAAATTGGTACTAATGAAACAAAATTGGGTAGATAACCATGCCCAGAATGAATAGAATGAATGAAAGCAGATAATTCACACAAAATATATTAAATAAATTAGAGAAACGCATAAGTTTTATTAAGGCTGTGTCATTGTTCAGCCAAGGAAAGAGTGTGAAAAAGCAAATGTCTCCAGCTTGGGAAGGTGTGAAACTGCAGATCACACAGGCCCATGATGGATACACAGTGAAATATAAAATAATAAACTATTGTATATTAGTAGTACAGTAGTATATTGTAATATACTAATAAATATTGTAATATACTCTTGCTGTTATAAAAACAAAACAAAACAATAATAACATTAATAATGACATAATATTAATAAGAAGAGGCACCTCAGTCAGTTATGATGTGAGGTGGATAATTGTTGAAAGTAGTCTGATTCAAGCTTAAGGTTTGCTCAAACTCAGTACAATGATATAGGAGATGAAGAAAATAAGGAAAATAACTAAACTAATCAGGTGCATAGAGACACTTGACCTGCTTGTAAACCTGTAATCTTAGATGAGACATTGTTGAGATGAAGAGCAAACCTACACTAACAACTAATAAGCCAAACCCTGAATACAACAGCTAAAGCTACAGGTTTGAGAAGCTGTCAGGCCTGAGAGCGATTGTAAATAAAAGACGTCTGTGTAATATAAAATAAGAGATCTTTGTGTAAAAGGAGTCTCTGTGTCAGCAGTGCACTGCCTGTTGACTTCTATTTTTAGATGGTGTGTGTGTGTGTGTGTGAATGCAAATGAGGAGCGGTGACGCACATGGAGATTGTTGCTTTCGGTTTAGAGTGTTGTTGAGCTTTATAACTATTGTTTGCAAATGTTGCTAAATGCCTGTGACTGAGATGCTGGTTTTGCTCACTACAATTGTATAAATAGAGTTTGAATTCATTACTGTGGATGTATAGTAATTGACTGAGTTTGATATATATATTGAGTGCAGTGTACAGGACCTAAGACCAACATATTACGTTAAGTAGTAACCTCTTTTGAGCCATAAATGCTGGTGTGTTTTAGTTTTCTTCTAGTTATGTGTGTGCTGTGAGAAGCTGTGAGAATGATTTGAGGTTTCAGTTGTTTTTCTTTGACTTGCTCTTTCTGATTATGGAAAGCATGTCCAAAATACTCGTATGAAAGCATATTTTGAGTGATTTTAACTGTGTGAATGCTGTCAGTATTTGATTTGAGTGACTCTGTGTGACTTGTACCAAATAATAAATAGGTAATAATAACACTACGAAGGTTGATAGTAGAGTGAGTGAAAAAGTGGAAGTTTGAGAGAAAAGGCAGTGTGTGTGGGATGATTCATAATGTCTGAAAGAGCTTAGAATATTTAAAAGTGTGCGTGGAACAAGGGTGTATTGTTTTTAGATGAAGATTTAGTAGAACTAAAGAGGGTTTATAGACTATGAATACAAAGAAAAACAAAAGAGTTCGATTAGTCTGCAGAAACAGGAAATGTGTGCCTGTGGTGTGTCTGTGACAGGAAATCGTGTGTGTGACAGGAACTGCATGCCCATAAAAGGAACTGACTGTGTCAGGGAGAACCCAGAGAGAGAGACCAGTTAAACTCTAGGTGGATGAAGTGAATGAATGTTTTAAGAAAAGTAATGAAAATGATATTAATTGTATGCTTTAGTGTGTCAGTACAGGTGGATTTCTCTCGACCTGGAACCTTGAGTACAGCGACAAAAAGGATAGAGTAATAATTGGGAAAATAAGCCACTTTTTGGCTAAAATTTTATAGCTTGACCTCTCACTTTGTCCTCGACCCTGAGAAGAAGCTCAAAGGACAGTTAATCTCATGATGAAGACCGACAGAACATCGTGGACTTGAAGAATTAACAGCAGGCAAAAGACAGAGCAAATGAAACAAGACTGACTGACAACTGCAGCAGCAGCATGAAAAGCACGTGATGCAACATGCACAGTGGCTGGTAAAGAACAGTGTGACATGACTGTTCGAAGGCACTGAACATGATATTTTGCCAGGCTGGAACCTAACTTAAAAGAAGAATACTGAAAGATCAAAACAGAGAAGAAACAGACTGTGTTTGTTGGAGCTTTGAAGGCCACACAAGAACACTGTGGAAAAAAAGGGACGAGGACTGATGGGAGGTGAAGCCAGGAGACGTTCGAGTGCGAGAATACAGGATATAATTGGATTGAAATTGAAGGCTGAACTCATGATTGTTTAGAGATGTCCACCACATCACAAACAAAAGAAGGTAAAAATAATGACAGAAATAACTGACAACTATATTAATGAATAGAAAACACACATACACAAATTGTTATATGTGAAATTATTTTTGGAAAGAGTCAGAAGTGAGATAGTTTGAATTTAGAACTCAGTGATAAGATGCATGAATTAAACCTTATTGTAACAAACACTTGCAATGAAGAAAGCAGCTTACACTCAATTAACATGAACGCAAAGCCTTGATGCCATAGGCAATTTGTTTTTGGTTTTGTTTGTTTGTTTTGTTGGCTTGAAAAACAAATTTGTGATCATACTTGTGGATCACAATGACACATAATGATTAGGCACATGATTTACTAATGTCTGGTTTTAGAGCTGTGAGCTATGAGCTGTGAGCAATGCAAAGTTTTTTCCTAACTTAAAAGTTTGAAATATGTAAGATGTGTGAGTTCTTTGAAAAAATAGAAATGACCTAAATGCCTTAAGTAAAATGTAGTGTTCTCAGGTGGTAACTGGCGTCTCACTACTGGCAACGGCTCTGCTCATCACACTATCCACCCAGGAAGAAGGAAGACAACAATACACGAGCCGAGAAAAGAGATGCCTGGTACAGATATGTGTTTAACAGAACTGCAGAGAAAGACTGTTATGTTTGCTCGCACATGCCGAGCGTATTAACACAACCATATATGGGAAACACCCTGAGAATGACTTTTGTAAAGTGCACAACAACATCAACATCCTCATCCAGGAAGAAGCCCTCAACTTTAACAAGTTTTAAAGAGACTGTTGATTGTCGTTGGACTTTTCCTGATTTTATTTTTCTTTGAGTTATTCCTTGTTTAAAGCTGTAATTTCACAGATGATAAGTTTGTCACTCACAGCATATGCAGATGTACCAAAACCGATGAAGATCATGAAGACTTCTTTTCCTATTTGTTAGATGAAGATGAAGTGTAACTAATGATGTAGTAACTGAGAATGTGAAAGACAAGTAGTTACTCACTGATGAATTGTACATTTCATTTCGTGATCAACAGGAGGGAATGTTAAAAGAGAATATTGTATAATGTGATCAGCTATATGAAATGTATCTTTTTATTTTATCATTAAGCACATGTCTACGTGACTTTTCACCTAATAACTTTTGACATGAACTCTTCTGTGATAAACAACTTGCAGCTTCCTCTTTCTGTTTTGGAAGATACAGACTTAGAAAAGGGGAACCTCAGCTCTGAGTTCTGAGAATAACTCTGTTATCTTTACACACACACAGAAAAGTATAAATAAAAAACGCAGACAGAGATGAGGCACAGATCCTGTTTCATGGCTGCCCTCGCGAGTTAAAGAAAATCTGCAGTGTTTGTGTGTTTTCTAACTCAGGTGTCTCAGCTGAACAAAGAACGGCAGGGTGATTTAAAGAAATCCCCTGTCAAAGTCACTCGGATAACTTAAAAATGTAATTGTTTGCCTTATTTCGGTGTTTTATTTGTTCGTGAGTAAATCGGTTTGGCTGAGATCAAAGTTATTAGATCATTAGATTAAATAAAACTTTATTAATCCATCGGGTGGGTTCCTCCGGGATTTTCACACAGCTGAATAAACGTTAAACAGAAAACTGATTAAACAGAAGTGTGAGACGGTCGAGAATTTACGCCAGTGTCCTGTTATATTTTAGATAGCAAGGAGCAGACGGCCGAGTTTATTAAACTCCACCGACACAGCGGTGATGCAAATCTGAAGGCTAGACTGTCCCATTTCACAGCCTCGCACTTCCGGCCTTCTCAGTCTTTGAAGGACCCGGCCCATGTAGACCGCGAAGGCCGGGTCCTCCGAAGGATGCAGCCGACGTTTTGGGACACAGCTGTAGAATCTTACAAGAAAGAGGCAAAATTGTATTCCATCATGCTTTATTAGCTGCTTCGGTGAAAAACAAATCAACAATGCAAAAAAAAAAAAACATTGCAAAACAACATACTGGAAAACAGTTATTCATCACTTGATTGCTTCAATACAACCCTTGGGCACATATATGCAGGACGTTTCGTGGCTGTTTTGATGTCGCTCTCTCTCTTAACCAATCAAATCTGGCTGTGGTAGCAGCTTTAAACTCGGTCTGACCCAGGCTGATAGAGTTGCCCAGTCTGGATCACATTCCTGCATTTTGTAGGCTGGTTTTCCTACAAAACACAACAAACATTAGCCCGCAAAGCCACAGTGAACAAAGCGGCATAGCGCAATGAATTCAATCCAAATCAATATAAGACTTATTTGTAACCTACATCAACAATTATGTTATGATAAATTACGTAATAACTACAACAGAAGACGTACCTTTGTGGAAATGCTTGGAGCAGACTAACATGTGAGCTGGAGTGTTCTGGGACGTTATATTTGGTCTTCGAATGGCTGCAATCCAGGTCATCCGTCGGCTCTTTGTTACTTCGGAAACACGGCTTGAACAATTCCTCTTCTACGACGTAATCCGATAAAAAACGATCTCTTTACCCGTTAGGCTTCCCGTGGCTGTCATGCGACCGGCTATTGCAGTTAATAATACAACAGCTTCTTGCCATTCTTTGTTTCTTTTTATCGCTGTGTGACTGTTTTCATGTGAAAGCCTGCGTGCGCTAGTACCGCTTGCCACGCGTTCCCAGAATCCTTTGCGGTTTTACTCCAGAATGACATCACATTTTCAATCTCTATTTGGTCCAGGCGCCCACCATGATCGCTCCAAAAACTAAAATAAATTAATATAGGGCAGCACGGTGGCACGGTGGTTAGCACTGTTGCCGCACAGCAAGAAGGTCCTGAGTTCAATTCCACCATCAGGCCGGGGTCTTTCTGTGTGGAGTTTGCATGTTCTCCCCGTGTTTGCGTGGGTTCCCTCCGGGTACTCCGGCTTCCTCCCACCGTCCAAAGACATGCAGTTTGAGGGGATAGGTTAATTGGATAATCCAAATTGTCACTAGGTGTGAATGTGAGAGTGAATGTGAGAGTGAATGTGAGTGTGAATGGTTGTCTGTCCCTGTGTGTTGGCCCTGCGACAGACTGGCGACCTGTCCAGGGTGTACCCCGCCTCTCGCCCTATGACAGCTGGGATAGGCTCCAGCGCCCCCCGCGACCCTGGAAAGGATAAGCGGAAGCGGATGGAAATTAATATATACATATAAAGAGAGTGAGATACCAGAGGCCTGGTGACCAGTTGTTGCTGCTGCTGCTGATCACAGCCCCGACAGCTAACATTTATTGTTTTCCCTCAGATTTTCAGCTCCACCTTCTCCACACTAAGCTTGTTCTACAGGCTGCATGAGTGCAAAGCGATGGCAGGGGAGGGGCCAGTGGCATTAAGAGATTTGATTGGGCTATCTAGTGTCAGTAATGAAAATGAACCAATGGGTCGCTCTCAGCGCTTGTAGGCCCCTTCAGGCTGGCTCATCGAGCCAGAAGTGCGTTGGGACGGTATGTCAGATTACCAGTCCAGCCCAGTTAGCCACAAACACAAATGTGACTGTTTCATAATCAGTCACATTTGTACAACAGAAACAAACTTTCCAATCATGACAAAAGAATAGGTTTTTAATAAAGCTGTGAACAAACGGTGAGCTCACCTGTAAGCGGACGCTTTGTTTTCACGCTCGCCCGTTTTGTCCCTGGTGGGTTCCCCCCTGTCGCCATGGTAACGCAGCCTTGTTTTTGAGCAGCAGCAGAGCAGCGGGTCCAGAGACATTTAACAATAAAAACTGAGAAATGTGAGTTCACGGAAACTCTGCGTGTTTGTGTTTGTTACAGAGAGCGCCGTGAACACGCAGCAGGACACGGAGGTGAGCTAACTGTCCCTGTGCCGCTCACCCATTTAAACTGATGTTAAACAGCTTAATTACAGGTTTCATCTCCGGTTTATACTTCATCTGTAATTAAGCTGTAATTATCTCTGACAGCTGTGAAAATAAAACCATTCATCTGGATTTTAAACTTTTTTGAGCTAACGACACAAAAGGAGCTAAAAATGGCAGAATAATGTGAAATAAATAAATACATAAAAGAAATAGTGTTACGTCCCGGTCAAGGGGTACAGGAGTGCAACATAAGGGTTAAAAGGAAGGTGACCCCGCCCCTGTCCCCAAAGCCATACCAAGAAGCCAATTTTCAGTTTAAGGTGATTTTGTCTTGATGCATACTCAGTCATCCAGGTAAGTAAATCCCAAAAGGTTGATTCTGTTCATGTGGACGTTTTCAGTGAGAGAAACGTTTCATCACTCATCCAAGTGACTTCCATCAGTACTGGGGGACATTTAAAAGCTGATGTGTTTAAGGTTTGACTCTCATCATCCACTGGAGCACAAACTGGGTGTCATCAGGACGCTACAACACAGAGCGAACACCATCCTCACAGACACAGCAGCCAGGGAGGCAGAAGAACAGCACATCAAGAAGGCCCTGAGTAAATGTGGTTATCCCAGCTGGACTTTTGTCAAAGCTGGGAAGGCCCCAAAAGAAAGCTCCAGCCGATCCAGGAGAGAAGGACAACCGCTGCCCAAGCGAAAATCTGTAGTGAAAGACCATCTCTGAATCGAGGAGGCGGCCTAAGGGTACATCAGTCACCATCTTACAATGCTGTGATTGCAGCCATTCCCCAACTCTCTGTGAATGGGACTCATGGCCATTGATCAGTGGTTGTTGATCAATGGCCATGAGAATTTGCATATTAATGATCATAAACTGACCTCCCAGCCCATTGTTCCTTCAGTGGTGCTAGTTTCTGTCATTATGCAAATGTCCTGTTTATAAGGTGGGAAACCTGCAGTCAGCTGAGACTGAAGAAGTCACTTGGATGAGTGAAGAAATGTTTCTCCCACTGAAAACGTCCAGATGAACAGAATCAACCTTTGGGATTAAGGTGATTTTATTACCAAACTGAAGGCTTTAACTATGGGTAATCACAGGCCAAAATGTCAAACAAAACAAGCTATTCCAAAAAAGGAGGTGCTACCTAAACCCTAGGTGAAACAACACCAAACAATAGACAAGTGCTACCCCTAACTCCCTAACTGAATAAACAAGAGAAAAAAGTACTGAAAATAATAAGGCAGTTCACCCCTTCTGCTTCAGTAGCTATTTGCAAGTGAAAGTATCTACACACTATATACAAATGTAACCCGTATAAACATGGCTACTTGTATTTTTTCACCTTATATCATTATTTCCAACTCATCTTGAACACCCCGTGATTTTTCATAGTCCTGTCAATGCAACATAAGCACACACTGCCTGCTTTAAGCTAGACAAGGCAGAGCAAAACACGGAGAGCAATCAACAAGCTATACAGTGAGTCTTTCGATATAAATCAAGTGTTAAAATGTGCTTTTAACAATGTCTAATTTAAAGTTGTTATGTACTTTTCAGAGTCTTTTATGTGTTTTGCTCTCAACCAAACCAGGTGGACCTGCTTTTGTTTCTTGGAAACTCTGGTGAGTTACTAAAAAGTTAGCTATATGCTAATTTTACACGTGGTAACCACTGCAACAGTGTGAACTTGGTATTGTCTAAAAAAAAAAAAAGCTAAAACCAGCCAGAGTACTTGAACTGTGTGTGAAATGGAGTGTTAGATTTTTTTTTTATTTTACTGCCTATTCAATTAAGCACTTTCACAAATGGACCAAAATAATGCAACTGCACTTTTCTTTTAGTTGTACATCTTATTTAGTGCACTTCCTTTTAAGTAAATTCCTTTTACTCCTCTCGAAGTACAGTAAGCAGGTGTTACACAAAGCTTAGCAATTCTCTGAAATCACATACACAAATTTGTCGTAGATGGTTTGGACGCCAAGGACGGGTCTGCTGCTCCTGTCAGTTGCTGCCGGGGGACAACTGCAGGAGAGGGTTTTTAAAACAGCTACTTGATGATGGAACCAATCAGCAGGTGCCAGTTGTCCAATCAGGAAGGACCTTCAGAGGCTCTTAAAGGCACAGGAAATTTATTAAACCCCCCAAAATATGACTATCCAGAGTTGGGACCAGGAAGCAGAGTTGCAGTCTTACACGCCTCTCTGCAGCTTCTCTCCTCCTGCTACCCCCCAAAAACCCATCTCCACAGAGACTGTGTCAGCTCCCAAACAGACAAAAAACAAACTAAAAACCAGCAATAAACAACTTAAACATAAAAAAATCACAAAGAAAGAACAATACAGTATCCACATCTGAACCAAAGAGTAAAACAGTGAAATGTGGATTATTAAATATTAGGTCTCTCTCCTCCAAGTCTCTGTTAGTACATGACTTAATAATTGATCAACAAATCGATTTACTCTGCCTTACAGAAACCTGGTTGCAGCAGGATGATTATGTTAGTTTAAATGAATCAACACCCCCGAGTCATTCTAACTACCAGAAATCTCGAAGCACAGGCCGAGGGGGCGGTGTGGCAGCAATTTTTCACACCAGCCTATTAATCAACCAAAGACCAAGACAGACTTTTAATTCATTTGAAAGCCTGATGCTTAGCCTCGTCCACCCCAGCTGTAAAACTCAGAAACCAGTCTTACTTGTTATCATCTATCGTCCACCTGGGCCTTACACAGAGTTTCTCTCTGATTTCTCAGACTTTTTATCTGATTTAGTGCTCAGCTCAGATAAAATAATTATTGTGGGTGATTTTAACATCCATGTAGATGCTAAAAATGACAGCCTCAACATGGCATTTAATCTGTTATTAGACTCAATTGGCTTCTCTCAAAATGTAAAAGAACCCACCCACCACTTTAATCACACTCTAGATCTTGTTTTAACATATGGCATAGAAACTGAACATTTAACAGTGTTTCCTGAAAACCCTCTGCTGTCTGATCATTTCCTGATAACATTTACATTTATAATAATTGATTACACAGCAGTGGAGAGTAGACTTTATCAACGTAGATGTCTTTCTGAAAGTGCTGTAACTAAGTTTAAGAATATAATCCACCCACTGTTATCATCTTCAATGCCCTGTACCAACATAGAGCAGAGCAGCTATCTGAACACTACTCCAACAGAGGTCGATTATCTTGTTAATAATTTTACCTCCTCACTACGTACGACTCTGGATACTGTAGCTCCTGTGAAAACTAAGGCCTCAAATCCGAAGTACCTGACTCCGTGGTATAATTCTCAAACACGTAGCCTAAAGCAGATAACTCGTAAGCTGGAGAGGAAATGGCGTGTCACAAATTTAGAGGATCATCATTTAGCCTGGAGAAATAGTTTGCTGCTTTATAAGAAAGCCCTCCATAAAGCCAGAACATCTTACTATTCGTCACTGATTGCAGAAAATAAGAACAACCCCAGGTTTCTCTTCAGCACTGTAGCCAGGCTGACAAACAGTCAGAGCTCTACTGAGCCAACCATCCCTTTAACGTTAACTAGTAATGACTTCATGAACTTCTTCACAAATAAAATTTTTATCATTAGAGAAAAAATTACCAATAATCATCCCACAGATGTAACATTATCTACAGCTACTTTTAGTACCATCGATGTTAAGTTAGACTCTTTTTCTCCAATTGATCTTTCTGAGTTAACTTCAATAATTAATTCCTCCAAACCATCAACGTGTCTTTTAGACCCCAGTCCTACAAAACTGCTCAAAGAAGTGCTGCCATTAATTAATTAATGCTTCAATCTTAAATATGATCAACCTATCTCTAATAATCGGCTATGTACCACAGGCCTTCAAGCTGGCTGTAGTTAAACCTTTACTTAAAAAGCATCTCTAGACCCAGCTGTCTTAGCTAATTATAGGCCAATCTCCAACCTTCCTTTCATATCAAACATCCTTGAAAGAGTAGTTGTCAAACAGCTAACAGATCATCTGCAGAGGAATGGCTTATTTGAAGAGTTTCAGTCAGGTTTCAGAGCTCATCACAGCACAGAAACAGCTTTAGTGAAGGTTACAAATGATCTTCTTATGGCCTCTGACAGTGGACTCATCTCTGTGCTTGTCCTGCTGGACCTTAGTGCAGCGTTCGATACTGTTGACCATAATATCCTATTAGAGCGATTAGAACATGCTGTAGGTATTACAGGTACTGCACTGCAGTGGTTTGTATCATATCTATCTAATAGACTCCAATTTGTACATGTAAATGGAGAGTCCTCTTCACACACTAAGGTCAATTATGGTGTTCCACAGGGTTCAGTGCTAGGACCAATTCTGTTTACATTATACATGCTTCCCTTAGGCAGCATCATTAGAAGACATAGCATAAATTTTCACTGCTATGCTGATGACACGCAGCTCTATCTATCCATGAAGCCAGGTAACACACACCAATTAGTTAAACTGCAGGAATGTCTTAAAGACATAAAGACCTGGATGGCCGCTAACTTTCTGCTTCTTAATTCAGATCAAACTGAGGTTATTGTACTCGGCCCTGAAAATCTTAGAAATATGGTATCTAAGCAGATTCTTACTCTGGATGGCATTACCTTGGCCTCCAGTAATGCTGTGAGGAACCTTGGAGTCATTTTTGACCAGGACATGTCCTTCAACGCACATATTAAACAAATATGTAAGACTGCTTTCTTCCATTTACGCAACATCTTTAAAATTAGAAATATCCTGTCTCAGAGTGATGCTGAAAAACTAGTTCATGCATTTATTACTTCCAGGCTGGACTACTGTAATTCTTTATTATCAGGATGTCCTAAAAACTCCCTGAAAAGCCTTCAGCTGATCCAAAATGCTGCAGCAAGAGTCCTGACAGGGACTAGAAAGCGAGAGCAGATTTCTCCTGTATTGGCTTCCCTTCATTGGCTTCCTGTTAAATCCAGAATTGAATTCAAAATCCTGCTCCTCACATACAAGGTCTTAAATAATCAGGCCCCATCTTATCTTAATGACCTTGTAGTACCATATCACCCTATTAGAGCACTTCGCTCTCACACTGCAGGCCTACTTGTTGTTCCTAGAGTGTTTAAAAGTAGAATGGGAGGCAGAGCCTTCAGTTTTCAGGCCCCTCTTCTGTGGAACCAGCTTCCAGTTTGGATTCAGGAGACAGACACTATCTCTACTTTCAAGATTAGGCTTCAAACTTTCCTTTTGCTAAAGCATATAGTTAGGGCTGGACCAGGTGACCCTGAATCCTCCCTTAGTTATGCTGCAATAGACGTAGGCTGCCGGGGATTCCCATGATGCATTGAGTTTTTCCTTTCCAGTCACCTTTCTCACTCACTATGTGTTAATAGACCTCTCTGCATCGAATCATACTTATTAACCTCTGTCTCTCTTCCACAGCATGTCTTTATCCTGTCTTCCTTCTCTCACCCCAACCGGTCACAGCAGATGGCCCCGCCCTCCTGAGCCTGGTTCTGCGGAGGTTTCTTCCTGTTAAAGGGAGTTTTTCCTTCCCACTGTCGCCAAAGTGCTTGCTCATAGGGGGTCATATGATTGTTGGATTTTTCTCTGTACCTATGAAGCGCCTTGAGGCGACTTTTGTTGTGATTTGGCACTATATAAATAAAATTGAATTCAATTGAATTGAACTTGGCTGATGACCTCAAACGGATTACAAAACTGCACTCCCAGGGAAACTGAAGCTCTGGTGCTTCCAGTTTGGGTTATTACCCAGACTACTGTGGCTGTTGACAATGTACGAGGTCTCACTCAATCATGCCAATCGACTAGAAAGGCTAGTGAGCTCCTACGTTAAGAAGTGGCTCGGACTTCCCAAATGCCTCAGCAGCATTGGACTCTACAGCGACAGGATACTGGCATTGTCTATCCCTAGCCTGGTTGAGGAGTTTAAATGTTGTTACGGCCCTGGGCCTTGGAGGGAGTGTGACTGCCTTTTGTGTTCATGCAAATCCAAGTGTGCCATGACTTGTGGGCGATTGGCTGCTGGGAGTCCTGTGCCAGCCTTCTTTTATGCAGATCGCAGTGTGCCAGACCTCACGGACGATTGGCTGCCTGGAGATCCCATGACCACTCCAAGACTAATTGACTGGCTGATTGTCTGCACCTGGGAGGATAAAAGGCTGATGATCCTTCACACTATGGGGAACTGCTGCTCTGAAGTGAACATGCAGTGTCCTCCTCGTCTGCGTTGCATGTTAATGTTGTTGGTTAAACCTGTTTGCTGTGTTACACCTGATATACAGCTGACACTAGTTTTACTAGAGTCTTGTTTGATTTGAACTGTGTTTGTAACCTCTGATATTCAGCCGACCTTAGTTTTATAAGAGTCTTGTCTTGTGTTTGCTGGCTCACCTTAGTTAACCCTTAGCTTTTATTTTGTGTGCCGCCAGCTTACCTTAGTTAATCCTTAGTTTTATTCTTGCCTGTTCTTTTCATTGTGTATTAATTGTTTCCCGGTGGTCTGTTGAACAGCCCGTCGGTTTTAGTTTAATGTTTGTAATAAAACCCTTTATTAACTCAGATTTCGTGAGAGGGCTTGTGTATGTTTCTCCCCTCCTGTCGCCTAGCAGAGGGGGTCGTAACAAATGTGTAAAAGTGCGGCTTGAGGTGTCACTCACGGACTCCCGGGACCCCATAGTGAGAGGCACTGGTCCCACCCTAGCAACGGGGAGTAAGTGGACCCCAGCCACATCTGTGCTACAGGTGAAATCCGCTCTTTGGCATTGGCCACGTCCAACAGGGCAGAGGAGGATTTGGTCTTGGTGCAGTAACACCTCGGTGGCAACAGGCATCTGTAACCGAACGTCGAAAAATGGTGGTGGAGGAGGTGCGTCGACAGGAGGAAGCAGCCAGACATGCCAGAGCTGTGGCACTGGCCAAACAGGGTCGCTGGGTGAATTGGGAGAGTGTGGAAAAGAGGAAACTCTCATGGAGTGAAATCTGGGGAATGTTTCATCATCCGAGCGACATACGATGTGCTACCTTCCCCAATAAATCTGCAGCTGTGGTCTGGAAAGGACCCATCCTGCCCCCTGTGTACAGTCCCAGCAACACTCAAGCATATCTTGGTTGGTTGTAGGACTAGCCTTACTCAGGGCAGATACACATGGAGACACAACCAGGTCCTCAGGTGTCTAGCCGAGAAAGTTGAGTGCAAAAGAAAATCCATGAACGCTCAACCTTTCACGAACCAAGAGGAGCGTCAGTTTTCATCAACATTTATCCAGGAAGGAGACAAGCCGAGGACAAGCCCCTCAACCCCAGACCTGGGCCCGCTAAAGATTGCCAGGGATTGGCAGATGCAGGTGGACTTGGATCAGAGGCTAATTTTTCCCACTGAGATTGTAACAACAACTTTGCGACCAGAACTCTTCCTTTGGTCTAACTCCCCAAAACTTGCGTATGTCATTGACCTGACGGTACCATTGAGGAAGCGTTTGAGTGTAAGAAGCTGCGGTATGCCAACTTGGCAGCTGAGGCAGAGGACAGAGGCTGGAAGATCAATGTGTGCCTGGTGGAAGTGGGGTGCAGGGGCTTTGTTGCCAGCACACCAGCACAGCTGCTTAGAGAGATTGGGATCAGAGGACAGGCGCAACGGCAGGCTATGAGAGAACTAGTTAACACTGCTGAGAGGACCAGTCACTGGCTATGGTTAAAAAGGGCAGACATCACTTGGGTATCTAAGGTAGTCAGCTAACCGCGAGAGAAAAGAAATATTCCGCTCTTCTCCCCTCTGCTCTTCTTCCCTTTTCTGGGAGGCAGCGGGGCGGTAGAGCGTACAGCCTGATCCGGCGGGGAGGTGTGGGAAGCCAGATCGGGCGCCCCCCTTCCACCTCTCTTCTCTGCTCTCTCCTATCTTGTCCCTTTTGTCTTACTTCTCTCTATCACCATTTCTATCCATTTGAAGAAGTGAGGCCCCATAAATGCTAAAGAGGTAAGTATTATTTCTCAGTTGCAGTGAATAGTGAAAATAAACTGTAGGAAACTAAACAGAAGAAAGAAGAAGAGAAATAACAATTTAACATAAACCAGTGACACACTCCGGGGCCTGATCAACCCTGGCAGGGCCCCCTTGGATGAGGGTGTCTAGTGATAATGGCCGAAACACCCGATGAATCCAAGGTCCACTACTGACGATGTGTCCCAAACTGGCAAAGTTTCTGGGCTGCCTTTCCTCATAACAGCCATCCCTCAAGATTTTCTCCATTTAAAGCAATGCATTATCAGGGACTGTAACATCTAGTCCTTTTTACTGAATAAAAAAAATAAACTTCAAAATGGCACTCCTGTGTGTGTGTGTGTGTGTGTTTCTCATGAAACACTGGTAATATTATGTACAGAATGTTGTACTGCATGAACCGTATATAAATATTTGTTTCCTGGTGTTGTGGAAGTTTCCATTTGATAAAGCCTGCAGACAAACGGTAGCTGTGATGGCATGCCACACATGGTAAGCTCCACACCTCACCACCAGTTGATTCACTTTAGTTTAATTTACAGTCACTACTTTAAAATATCCTACTTATTGTTCAATATTGTTTCTTTATTAAATGTATTTATTTTTCCATCACACCTTCCAATGTTTATATGGCGTGCACACATATTAACCTTGCAAGGTCAAAGTTCTGTTTTATGTTATATTAATACATCTTTCTTTCTTTGAGTTACCTGGGGTTTGGCTTCTCCTTCTGTCTGGCAAAAGGTGTGGCAAAGGGCTGGGAGAGCTGAAATACCACTGACAGCCTAATTGGACAGACCCACATGCTTCATTGCCTGGGGGATGTTTCATGTTTGTTTAATTGTTTTGTATTAGTTGGTTATATGGCAGCCATTTTGTTTTCCCCCGTGTGTGTCATTTGGTTTAGCTAAACCAGTATTTAAGTTCCCCGTGTGTCATTTCAGCAGGTCAGTTTATCATATGTTTGTTTGAGGTTTTGTTAATTATTATTTTGAGTTTAGTCTATTGAGTTGACCGCTTTTACTGGTCTGCCTGTTTATGTTTTGGCTTCGTTAAATATATTTTTATATTTTTGGGTCAATAAAAAGTTTGGATATGTGGTGAGAGGGAAACATGAAGATGAAACCAGGAGATGTTCTTACTGAATCATCAGAGCTGAACAGGTGATGGAGAAACAGGTTTACCTTTTAGGTGACATGGATGAGTTGAAGTTATGAACTGTTTCTGAGAGACAAATAACACCAGGATCCTTTTCTGTGTAGCTGACAGCTGGTAACTCTGCAGGGGCGGGTCTAGCAAAGTTTTGCCAGGGGGCCAGGTAGGGCATTAACAGGGAAAGGAGCACAAAGAAATACTTTTCTTTCTTATTTCATTTAAAATATCAAGCTTTTAATGAATAATTAAGGCAGAATTTCCAAGTTCTGAGTACAATCGAAAGCACCACGACTGCAGTTTTCGTGTTGGATGTAAAAAGCGCACGTGAAGCTGTGACGTAGGCTAGAATCATGGCGGCAGTCGATGATGGTCAAGGCGTGGGATTTCTCTCGTGGAAATGTGCACATTATTTTTTCCTTTCTATTGGTAGGTGGCAAAGTGCACTTGTGGCAAGTAAGCAAGCTAGAAGACTGGCAATCTTGCTGGGTATCCAGTTACGGAAGCAACACGTTAACAAGAGAATTCTGAGTAAAACTTACTTTCTCTAGTAACTAGTTACTTTGAAAGTAGCGAGTAACTTGAAGTAACTGAGTTACATTTGATAGAAGTAACTAGTAATGTAACTAAGTTACTAATTTAAAGTAACTTACCCAACACTGACAAACACACACACAAACTTTGTACCGTAACATCTTAGTGATGGTCAAGCAGAAGGCCGACAGTACTTTGAGATGCAATGACCTGAAAGACACTGTGATCTTTTTCTAATTCAACCTTTATTTCAGGTGTGTCGAAACCTTCCTTTCACTTCTTCTGCTGTGGAGCATGGGAGCAGCGGAGGAAACAGCAATAATAACAAAGTACAGAGTAAACACAGTTGATGCAATGTTGTTGTTTTAAAGAGATGGGGTGGCATCTGCAGAAAACCTGTTCATAAATATTCATCCCACATCAGCATGTTTGTTTCCTGCTGCACTGATTTGAAAAGAACAGAAGGAGCAATTACAATCTCAGTCTTTATTTTAAACCAGCTTTTAGTCTGTTGTGAGAAAAACTACAAATTGAAATGAGAAAAAAAAGATTCTGTGCCAAACAACAAAACCTCCAACAGCTTCACACTTCTGAGAAAATCAGTTATACCATGAAAAACACAACAACTTAAATACAAAACTCCCTTAAATCAGCTTTTAGTGTGAATCTTAATGATTTATTTCTCTACAAAATGACTTGATGTCAGAACATTAGGGCTACTTTCTAACTCTCCCTGTCTGTTCAGTAATGATATTCCTCCTAATGAAGGCTGCATGTGTTACATAATGACAGCTAAGTTCAAGACTTCATGGCATTGCTGGACAAAAAGGCAGACCCTCGTTCAAATCTGTGTTTACATCAAACTGAAACGCTCTGTGTGATGTGCGTTCAGTCCAACGACGCAGACATGGCTTCTGTGAGGAGGAAGGGAGGACCGAACTGAAAGAAACACATGATGTGCTGACTTTGAATCCCTGACATCCAGAACCGAATCAATCACACACAAAGCAGGGAAAGGGCGTCAGGTAGAGGCTGACTGGCAGCACAACCGTGCTGAACACCAGTATTTGTAAACTGACAAACTCATTCTGCCCTCAGTCTGTCTGAGAAGAGCCAGCGAACGCCACGTCAACTTTAAGACAGTCAGCAGTGTCAGCATCGATCAACAGAAAAGACAGCAGAGGACAGTCGGCCATCAGAATCAAGGTCTTAAATGCTAGAAGGGTTAGCCTCTGATAAATCTGTGCATCCTCATCAGATTCGTCCCACTTTCACTTCCGGCTGCAGGGAGACGGCGCGCGTCTGCAGGATCAACTTTAAAACTCAAAGCCAGAAGTGTGTGACGTGCACTCACATGCATTTAAAACGCTAGCCGTCCTCACGGCTCGGATTAGGCTCACGTGAGGACGTCCAAACAACAGTGCAGCTTCAAGACTATGAAAGCAGCCGGCTGGTGGACTCTGCTGTTCCAGAGGCAGACGGACTTATCGCAGAGCACACATTATTACTATGTGAACAACAGTGTGGATGGAGAGCCTGTGTGTGTTTCTAATCCACTCGTTTCCTCATAAAAGCGCTGTGTGAAGCATCGTGGCATCGACACAGCAGGGACCCGGGAATGTCAGGAGAAATATGGAAAACACCAACACACACTGTAAACTACACACATGCACCAAACCTCAAACACTAACATTTCTCTCTATTTCCATGTACATGAAAGAAAAAATCATATCCAAGTTCACACAAACCAACAGCACTCTTTGGAAGAATGTAAAGAAACCACCGATGAGCTGTGACGTGTCTGTGGGTGTGACGTGGCGACACAGCAGGAACGTGGAAGTGTGAACTCAAAGCAGATCAGCTGCACACACCACCGTTATCAGTGAGGCTGTCACATACACACACTTTCTCTGATTGTCTGAGGGTCACATGTTTCCTTCGTCACATCCATCACCTTTGCTCGTGGCTCGTTTCCCCACGCCCCACCCTTACACCTATCACACCTCTTCTCCCTTCTTTCACCGTGTTTGTGCGTCCCCGGCAGCCCACCCACATCCCCCTGTCACTCCCAGAAGATGTTGGTGATGTCAGAGTCCAGACTGAAGATCCAGATCACCAGCGGCGCAGAGATCAGTACAAAGGACCAGGACACGCCCTTAAGCGACTGATGGAGCCTCGTCACCACAGCACCAACTGACCCCACGTTGGCCCTCGCCCTCTGCTGCTCCTCTTCCTCTTCTAAAGTCTTTGGGACATGTGGATTTCAACAGAGAAGCGTTAGAAAAGAGATGATTTGTGTTATGGTGAGACAACCTGCTGACATCACTTGTTCTGACCTGGATGTGGCTTCCTGGCTCGATATAGTTGCGGGCCAGTAACTTGAGGGCCTCGTCCATCAAGATGACAGGAAGGGACAGCTTCAAAACCACCACCCACTGGGTCCAGGACAGTGGGCGTATCTGAAATATCACCTGGAGACAGAAGCATCAGTGGTTCAGCTCGATCTGCTCTCCTGCAGTCATAGAGAAGGACTGAACGTCCAGGACTGTCCTCTGACACGGTGCTTACCGGCAGGGGGTCCACATATAAAATGAGGAAGTGCAGGGCCATGGACAGGCAGATAGCCCCCACCAACCAGGGGTTTGACCACGGGGGCATCTTTAGCAGGGACTGGTTCTCGGAGAGACTGGACAGTCCAAAAAAAGCTAATTACTTTCCTCTGCCGTCGTCACCTCTCACCTGACTGTCTTTTCTTACCTGTTCAAGGCGTTGCACATCTCTATGGTGACCAGCACAGACAGAGCCATAGTCATAGGATAAGGAGACTCAAAGACCGAACACTGCACTCCAGCAAACTCAGCGTGGCCTTCGCTGCACTGCAGATAATGGGACTGTGGTGGGAAAAAGCCAAAACAGCATTACTACACCCTGCAGAGGGCGTACGGCTCACGAGGTGGAGCAGGTCCTCTGCTAAGGTTGGTAGTTGGATCCCTTCACTCTGTATGCCAAATGGGCAAGATACTGAACCCCAGGTTACTCTCTGCTGCATTCACTGGTGTGTGAACGCACAGAAACGAGGGAGTCAGAGTGCTTCATGAGGACATTTACGCTGTATCACAGATCATTTGATGTGATGAAGGGCTGTGGTCAAACCCTTACAATGAGCGCTCTGTACATAGAGCTCACCTTTGACCTTTTGAAGCATCAACAAACAGTCAGTTCAGTTTTATTCATACAGCACCAAATCACAATAACATGATACTGTAAGGCAGACAAACAAAGCCTGTGATTGGAGCTTCTCCATAAAAGCACCAAAACCTGTCTCCTCAGGTTTCCCGTTGTGCTCACGTTAGAAATAAGGTGCTCTTTAATATTTGGGAAGATGTAAGATGCTTACCAGCTGATAGAAGCTCAGTTTGGGTCCATCGTGGGCTGCCATGAACCACCAGGCAGCAGCTCCCACTGTGGCAGCTCCCACATAACCTGTGGACAAACACAAGCAACTGCGGTGCACTTTCAAAGCATTTAAACACATAGAACACAGGAATCCTGTGCTGTGCATGTAATTTAGCTTTATCCTGGTTCAAACGTGAAAGGGACGATGCTCCCAGTATGGCGGGAGGTGAGCGACTCACATCCGATGATGAGGTAGCGGCAGAACAACCAGCTGGAGATGAGCGGCTCCTTTGGGGAGCGAGGAGGACGGGACATGATGTCCAGGTCTGGAGGGTTGAAGCCCAGAGCGGTTGCTGGGAATCCGTCAGTGACCAGGTTGACCCACAGCAGCTGGACGGGGATCAGAGCTTCAGGCATGCCCAGTGCTGCTGTTAGAAAAATACTGCGGACAGACGGAGAGGAGTGATCAGAGAGAACGCGTCTGGTTTATCACAAGCACAGGTGATAACGCCGCTTCTTCCTACTAACCAGACCACCTCTCCTATGTTGGAGGATATCAGGTATCGGATGAACTGCTTCATGTTGTTGTAGATGGCTCTGCCCTCCTCCACGGCAGCTACGATAGTGGAGAAGTTATCGTCAGCTAGGATCATCTCGGAGGCAGACTTGGCCACCGCTGTGCCGCTGCCCATGGCGATGCCGATCTCTGCCTTCTTCAGCGCCGGCGCATCATTCACCCCGTCACCTGTCTAAACCGTTGAGAACCATTAAGTGACAACAGCAGACAGCTGGAGCAGGTGATGAGCACACGCTCCCTCTCTCACCATGGCCGTTATGTCGTTCAGGCTCTGCAGGTACTCCACGATCCGACTCTTGTGAGCCGGTTCCACCCGGGCGAAGCAACGGGCCGTCTGGCAGGCCTGACGCTGCAGGTGGGGGGGGAGCTCGTCAAACTCCCGCCCCGTTAGACCCCCGATGACCCCCGCGCCCTCCTGCTCTTCCTCCTGCTCTGTGATGATGCCCACTCGCCTGCAGATGGAGAGCGCTGTTCCTTTGTTGTCCCCTGCAGAAGAAGAAGAGCAACGAGTTGTCAGAGTCAAGCTTTGTCTCGTTTAGGTTGTTGCTGTGTTGCTCTCCTACACATGCTTTCAACATCAAACCGGCATAGGCTCAGTGACTCCGTGTAAGGTCACGGGCCGCATCAAGTTCATCTGATGTGCGTCCTCAACAATGAGCATCATCAGTGAGAAACAAATAGCCGACATTTCTACATGACTGATCCACGCTAACAGTGGAGACCATTATAGTGCTGCCTGTATTTACATATAGGCACAGAGAGAAGGACGGAAGAACAAGTGATACTTAGAGGTGTGAGTGAGTACCTGTGATCATGATGACTCGTATTCCAGCCTGCCGACACATTCGCACCGCGTTAAGCACTTCTTTTCTCGGGGGATCCAACATCCCCACACAGCCCACAAAAGTCAGGTCCGACTGGGAAGAACAGACGACAGAAACCTTTACGTGTCTGTCTCCTCTACAGCGTGATAATCCCTCGATCTGACCACGCGTGTAATCTAACAAGGCCCAGCTCTCACCTCGTAGTCAGCAAAGGCCGCCGAGTTCTCCAGGTTGAGGCGGTGGATGTCAGGAGGTGCGTCCCTCGTCGCCATGGCGAGACATCGCAGCGTGTCTCGGCCCGTCGCCCACTCCCGTACGACGGACAGGAGCTGCTCTCGAACCACCGGGCTCAAAGGCACGCGAGCAGAGCCGCTGACTCTGACGTAGCTGCAGCGTTCCAGGACGCTCTCCGGAGCTCCCTGAGTACAAGGATTAGAGCGCTCAGTATCGGCTGTTCCTTCATAAAAGTGGAGAACCAGGTGTGTGCACCGACCTTGACAAACATCTTGGCTCCTGTAGCAGATCTGGTGAGTTTGTTGGATGAACAGAACACAGACATGGACTTCCTGTCTCTGGAAAACTCTAAAGTCAGCTCTTTCTTCATAAGCTGCTTAATCACCTGAAAACAAACACGTGCACATGTTTAGTAAGACTCCGCCCCACTGTCATCAGCACAGCGATGTTAAGAACAAACGTTTCTCTTTTCTTTCAGGTCTCTACAGTTTTTTCTTTGCTGTTTGTGGCGTTCTTCAGCAGACCACCTTCACATTACACGATTCCCTGTTTGCTTACTGGGTAATGATGTGTAAGACAGAAGGGAGAGCATGAAAACAGACCCCACGTCCTGCTTAAAGGGCTTCAGACTGGGGCAGAGTTTCTGTTTCCATGTCAGCCTTCAGCCGTGCACTCACAGAGCAGCAGGCGGTGGCTCGCTCAGCAGGGCTCAGTCCTCTCAGGTCAGTCTCAAACACGTTCATTTTCTCCACCAGACAGCAGAGGGCAGTCTCTGTTGCCTCCCCGACCTTCTCATACGCACCCTTGGCCTGGATTACACACAAAGAGACAGGAT